>NC_136486.1:80086136-80258636 GCF_053919585.1 Euprymna scolopes
ATATGCATATGCACACACACACATATATATGCATATGCACACACACACATATATATGCATATGCACACACACACATATATATATATGCATATGCACACACATATATATGCATATGCACACACACATATATATATGCATATGCACACACACACACATATATATATGCATATGCACACACATATATATATATGCATATACACACACATATATATATATGCATATACACACACATATATATATATATGCATATAAACACACATATATATATGCATATACACACACACACACATATATATATATATATATATATGCATATACACACACATATATATATGCATATACACACACACACACACACATATATATATATGCATATACACACACACACACACACATATATATATATGCATATACACACACACACACATATATATATATGCATATACACACACACACATATATATATATGCATATACACACACACACATATATATATATGCATATACACACACACACACATATATATATGCATATACACACACACATATATATATATGCACCTACACACACATATATATATGCACATACACACACATATATATATGCATATACACTCACACACATAGTTATATGCATATACACACACACACAGTTATATGCATATACACACACATAGTTATATGCATATACACACACACATATAGTTATATGCATATACAGACACACACACATATATATATATGCATATACACACACACACATATATATATGCATATATACACACAAACACACACATATATATATGCATATACACACACACATATATATGCATATACACACACACACATATATATATGCATATACACACACACATATATATATGCATATACACACACACACATATATATATATGCATATACAGACACACACACATATAGTTATATGCATATACAGACACACACACACATATATATATATATATGCATATATACACACACACACATATATATATATATATATATATGCATATACACACACGCACATATATATATGCATATATACACACACACACATATATATATGCATACACACACACATATATATATATGCATATACACACACATATATATATATGCATATACACACACGTATATATATATATGCATATACACACATACACATATATATATATGCATATACACACACGTATATATATATATATGCATATACACACACACATATATATATATGCATATACACACACATATATATATATGCATATACACACACATATATATATATATGCATATACACACACATATATATATATATGCATATACACACACATATATATAAATATGCATATACACACACACACATATATATATATGCATATACACACACACACATATATATATATATATATGCATATATACACACACACACATATATATATGCATACACACACACATATATATATATGCATATACACACATATATATATATATGCATATACACACACGTATATATATATATGCATATACACACACACACATATATATATGCATATACACACACATATATGCATATACACACACATATATATATGCATATACACACACATATATATGCATATACACACACATATATATGCATATACACACACATATATATGCTTATACACACACACATATATATATGCATATACACACACACATATATATATGCATATACACACACACATATATATGCATATACACACGCATATATATATGCATATACACACACACATATATATACGCATACACACACACATATATATGCATATACACACACATATATATATATATGCATATACACACACATATATATATATGCATATACACACACATATATATATGCATATACACACACACATATATACATGCATATACACACACACATATATACATGCATATACACACACACATATATACATGCATATACACACACATATATACATGCATATACACACACATATGTACATGCATATACACACACACATATATGCATATACAGACACACACATATGCATATACACACACATATGCATATACACACATATATATATGCATATCACACAAATATATACATATATACGCATATACACACTCGCGTATCTATATGCATATACACACACTCGCGTATCTATATGCATATACACACACACTCGCGTATCCGTATGCATATACACACACACTCGCATATATATATGCATATACACACACACTCGCGTATATATATGCATATACACACAGACTCGTGTATATGTATATGCATATACACACACACTCGCGTATATATATGCATATACACACACACACTCGCGTATATATATGCATATACACACACACACTCGCGTATATATATGCATATACACACACACACTCGCGTATATATATGCATATACACACACACACTCGCGTATATATATGCATATACACACACTCGCGTATATATATGCATATACACACACTCGCGTATATATATATATATGCATGTACACACACGTATATATGCATACACACACACGTATATATATATATGCATATACACAGACACATATATGCATATAAAGACACATATATATGCATATACACACACACATATATATATGCATATACACACACACATATATATATGCATATACACACACACACACACACACACATATATATATGCCTATGCACACACACACATATATATGCATATACACACACACATATATATATGCATATATACACACACATATATATATGCATATATACACACACATATATATATGCATATATACACACACATATATATATGCATATATACACACACATATATATATGCATATATACACACACATATATATATGCATATATATACACACACACATATATATATGCATATATATACACACACACATATATATATGCATATATATACACACACACATATGTATATGCATATATACACACACACATATATATATATGCATATTCACACACACATATATATATGCATATACACACATATGCACACACACACACACACACACATATAACAAATGTTATTCAAAGCAAGATAAGTTACTTTTCTACCTAACTGAATAAGTTTTTTAGTGTTTTATTTAATGTAAAATATTTATTCGGTTCGAAAAGTTAGTAATATTTAGTTTACCCGAAAAGAAAATATGGCCGCAATTTCTATTTACATTTTTCAAGTCTTGATAATCACTTCAAAATAAGAAATAAAGCAAAATGGTGAATGAAATCCACCCAATAAATCTCACCGTAACATTTATTGGGTGGGTTTCCTTCATCATTTTCTTTCATTTCTTATTTTTAAATCTTTGTTGAGACTTCAAAAATGTAAAGAGACAATTTGGACATTTTTCTTGTTCTTCGGTAGCGCTCGCTCAACACTACTTGTTTTTCGAACCGAATAAGCATTTTACATTTTAAAAAAAAAAAAAAAAAAAAAAGTATCCAGTTAGGTAGAAAAATAACTTTTCTTGCCTTTGATAACATTTGTTTTTGACAACTTTTTCGTACCTCTGTGGATTGGAATACGAACCGTTACTTCATTTTTGTTTTGTCTTAACTGCAAAATGCTGTTTCAATTTCAAATAAATATCTTACAGAAAATTATATATATATATATATAGTGTGTGTGTATTCGACAGGTAAATAAGTCAGCAAATGTTGTATTTAGTTTTAATTTAACAAGAAGCTGCGTTACGAAATTTTGGAAATTCCAGGTACTTGTGCACTTATTGAACCGTGCTGAAATAATAACGCTATTATTTCGAAAGCCATTCTTAATATGGGGAGAGGAGGGTGTTTTGTAACTATTTGTACTTCCAGTTAACAAATTAATAAAATAAAAATATTGTAAAACTTGAATTTAACTTGAAAATACTATTTAAAAATAACACGATTCAATAAATAAACAAACACTAAATTTGAAAAATTTGTTGATTTCTATTTTCAAGGTTGAAGGTGTTTATTCTTCATACAATCACAGTACGGTTGAAGGTGTTTATTCTTCATACAATCACGGTACAGGCCTTTAGAAATCAAAGGAGGTCATTACAAAACCTTACCGAAAACGCCATTTTATGACGTTCACATTTTTATCACTTTATTTGCTTAAAACTCTTAATAAATATGAATGTACATTATATATTTTAATTCATTTGAAAGTATATTAATTTCTGAACAAAACAGTAGTAATTTGAAGACTTGAAGTGCTTTGGTTTAAAAAAAACAAATATGGCTATTTTAGTAGAACTACCTTGCAATCTGTAATTATCCAAAGCATTTTTTCTGTCCATGTGTATTACTACTTGAAACATTACTGGGAAATAAAATATAAGTGTATTAGAAGGCTATAGCAATGTGAGTTACCGGTGTGAGAAGTGGTGTGGAAAATTAACAAAAATAGACAAACAGGTGGAAATCTTGTGGAATAGTGAAATACCGTACGTCTATTTATTTTTCAAAGTTGCATGTAACATCACATATGAAATTAGTAAATGGGGACTTACTGTTTTAGTCTTTCCTCAGATACAGGGAGAGTTCGGGCGATAGATTCATTTGCTCAATGCAAGGACCATCCAAACAAGCTTAACAGTCCTAGCAAGGATCCAAACTATTACCAACAATATCACATCTACCAAGCAGAACCAACTGCCTCACAGTCATAGCTGTTGAAACAAACAGGGTTACAGTAGTTACCAGTTATAAGCTATGGCTAATGGTGATGTAGCCAGGCACTAGGGACTGCAATCATCAGTCGGAGAGACTGTTTAGTTTTATAAGCTACCGCTCGCTCAAGTCAGACAGCCCTTGATCAATTAGGTGCTATCACTTCACCACACGTTACCTGTTATTCACTCAAGAAATCTAAAAAAAACTGCCGTGATTTATCGAGAACTGCTCATTGATACTGCAACACTGCAAGAAATGAGGCTCTCTGGAAGTGGCACCATCAAAAAGGAAAATTATACATTTTACTGATTTGATAGACAGAAAGTAGAAGTAAGAATGTACGGCACTGGGTTTGCTGTGAGGAACAGTCTCATTCCAAGCATTCAGACCCCATTAGCAACATCTGACAGTCTCTCACATCTGAGGCTCAACACAAAGCAGGGTAGTGTTCTCATCTTGTCTGCTTACACGGGAATTCTTGATGCCGAAGAATCAGTGAAAAATGTCTTCTATGAACAATTAGAGGAAAAGCTAAGAACATGCTCTGAAAAAGAACACACAGTGTTGCTTGGAGATATGAATGTTCGGGTCGGGGTCGATTACACAAGCTGGCTACAATGCCTCTGAAAGTTTGGAGTTGGAAGTATAAATGAAAATGGGCAACGCCTCCTTGAGCTCTGCTGCAGAAACAACCTAATCATCACAAATACACTATTCCCAGGTAACTTTTTTCATAAGGTGTCCTAGTCTCATCCAAGATCATCCTGCTGGCATCAACTTTGTCATAACCAAAATAAATAACAAGAGCAAAGTACACAACACACAAATATACCACAGTGCAGCCTATGACACAGATTACAGCTTTGTAGTGTCTCGAATGGTGCTTCAACCAAAGCCCTACCATAAGAAAGTTGTTAAATTGCTTAAGATTGACCTCTCCAAATGCGATGAGTTCTGCGAGACATTGTCTGAACAGTTGAAAACAGCTACAGATGGGGTGACTGATCCAGAACAGTACTGGGCTACAATGAAGAAATCAATCCAAGACTACTGTTGATGTTTTTGGGAGACAGGCCAGAAGAAACCCAGATTGGTTTTCTATCGCACTTTCGACCATCCAGCCAGTTCTCAAAGAAAAACGACATGCCCTTCTCTCCCATAAAATCAGAACAACTTGGAAAAGTAAAGAATACCACAGGAAATGCTGTGCTGAAGCTCAAAGGGCCACTAAAAAATGTGTGAAGGAGTATTGGGATTCTCTTTGCTCTGCAATTGAAACAGCCCATGATGCAGGAGACATTTGAGGAATATACTCTGGAATAAAGTCTGCTGCATTAGAGCCCTCCAAACAATCACTTGGTATCCTTCAGTGTAAAGACGGTACGACAATCATGGATAATTCTGAGAAATTAGATTGATGGATTGAGCATCACACTGACTTGTGTAATGGTAACAGCAGCGTGTCTCATCAGGTATTTCAGTCGATTAATCCTTTCTCAACCCTAAATGAACCAGAAGAACCAACCATTCAAGAGGTAGGTAATATTTGCTTTCTGCAACAATAAAGATGCAGGTAAGGACGGAATATCTGCTGAGCTCCTCAAAGCAGGCTAAGAGGTTCTTACTGAACACCTCCATCGGCTTATCCTCAACTGCTGGGCCCACAAAACTATTCCGCAAGATTTCAAAGATGCAAAAATTAGAACACTTTTCAAAAACAAAGGTTCAAGAGGGGATTGCAACAATTACCGTGACATCTTGCTTCTTAGTATAACTGGAAAAATGATGGCCCATCTGCTCCTTTCACATCTACAGAAAATTGACAAAACTGTATCCTGAATTACAATAGGGCATGTCGGTCAACTACGGACATGATCTTCTGTGCCAGACAGCTTCAGGAGAAGGCATGAGAACAGTGACAACCAATATATATGGCTTTCATAGACCTGACAAAACATTTGACTTGGTCGACAGAGGAGCTCTATTTCTCGTCCTTGAGAAAGCAGGTTGTCCCCCTATCCTGTTTTCACTCATCAAAGCATTTAACGAGAACATGCATGGGCAAGTTCAATATGGGGGAGACTTGTCTGACTGGTTTCCGATCAATTGTAGAGTCAAACGGGGCTGCATGCTTGTCCCAGCCCTGTTCGGGATGATTTTTTTTTTTTTTTTTTTTTTTTCACCCCAAACAAGGCACATTGCCACACTGTGGTGTAGGGGGCTACTATCAGGGGCAGCAACTGCTCGGGCACTATGTTGGGATTTGGGCAGCAAGATGTCGGTTCACGTTACACTTGAACTTCTGCATGTCAGTACAGTTAGGGAAGCAGGGACCTGGAATGGAATTCCAGAGTCTAGCGGTTCTGGGGAAGAAACTACTGGAGTAAAAAGATCTTTTACATCTAGGGATCTCTACTGTGTGGGGGTGGGATTTAACTGCCTATCGGGTTTGTCGAGGGTGTCTACGTCGTGAGGGCACAAGTGTCTGCGGTTCGTCAGAGCATTCACCATTAAAATACTTGTAGAACAGGCAGAGGGATGTAACATTTCGTCGATGGGACAGAGGCTGAAGCCTAGATGCCAGTTCAGGGCCTATCAGATTGGCGACTCTCTTTTGAATCTTGTTTAGGAGCGAGAGACTAGCAGTAGATGCACCAGCCCAAATGTGACAACAATATTCCATACATGGGCGAATGGTGGCCTTATAAAGGTACAGGATACTTTCAGGTCAGTAGTTTTCTAGCACGGTAGAGAGAGCCTACCTTTTTCGCAGTGGCCCTGGCAATGTTTTCAATATAATTGTTCCAACTCATGTTTACTGTGAACATTAGGCCAAGCAGTTTGAAAGATGTACTCTCAGACAGGGAGTCACTGGCCATTGCTATTGGTGGCAGAGAAGGTTTCTTGTAATTATTGAAGGAACCCAGTTTAGTCTTGGCAGCATTGAATGTGACCAACCATTTTTGTCACCATTCCACTACAGATTGGAGGTCATCCTCTAGTGTTTTTGCCATTTCTTTAGTTATGTGTTCATTTGTTTTCCTGTCATGCCTGTTATAGAGTGTGGTGTCATCAGCATATATACCCATCTCAGAGGCAGTTTTGTCGGGGAGGTCATTAATAAATATTAGGAACAATAGAGGCCCAAGGATAGACCCCTGAGGCACTCCCGCATTTATATCACACTGTTTAGATGTACGACTGTCGAGGACAACCTGGATTTTTCTCTTCTCTAAGAAGGATTTAATTATGTTAAGTATTCTACCAGTGATACCATATGATCTAATTTTCCTGAAGAGACCCTTGTGCCATACCCTGTCAAAAGCCTTAGATATATCTAGAGCTACCGCTCTGCCCTCCCCCGCTTTGTCCAGTGAATGGTATATACGTTCAGAGATTACAGTGAGGATATCTGCTGTGGAACGGGCTTGTCTAAATCCATATTGTTTGTCAGTCAGAAGTTTAGCCGGAAGGTGCCGGATTAGAGCATGGTTAATTATGGTCTCAAATATTTTGGCGAAAAGTGGGAGGAGAGTAATGGGGCGATAATTTGATGGGTCAGTTCTTTCGCTAGAATTCTCCTTTGTTTTCAAACAAGCATATCAGAATGTCAATAAATCTATGGGGGGTCACCTGTTATGATGGAAATTTTTTTACTCTTGCACGATACCAAGCCAAGTTGACAGTTCAGGAACTAGTTGTCTGCGAACTCATCTACACTGATGATGCTGCTCTTTGCACATCTTCCACTGAGGATCTTCAATGACTTCTAGATTCTTTCTCAAACTCTTGTAGACATTTCGGACTAACAATCAGTCTTAAGAAAATTGCCATCCTCTCCCAATAATCAGAGAGTGTTAATTTTACAATAGATAATGTAACCCTGGAGAATATGGATAAATGCAAAGACACCATCACCAAAAACATTACTCTTTACCCCATACTTAGCATGCAACTTAGCCAAGCCTCTACCACATTTGAGAGGTTCACGCAGTGTATTTGGAAGAACAAGCATCTGACCATCAAGAGGAGTCTGTGTGTACGAAGATTGTGTGTTGAGTGTCCTTCTCTATGGAGCTGATACGTGGTCTGCATATCGTCCTCAAGAGTCCAGGGTTAGTGCCTTTCATACAAGATGTCTTCGATCAATTATTGGCGTGTCATGGGAGGACAGAATGACAAACAAAGAGCTCTTCAGATGAATAGGTTCGGATACACTTTCCTTGAGATTTAAGTTTGAGACTTCGGTGGGCAGGCCATGTAAACCGAATGTCATGTGAATGCCTACCTCACAATGTATTACATGGTGTTTTGAAAGAGGGTACTCGGCATGTTGGTCAGATTCAAGGATGTGCTAAAGCGAGATTTCAAAGATTTTGGTGTAGAATGTGAGCAATGGATAGCACTGTCCTGGGATCGAGATGCTTGGTGAGCCAAAATTTATGCCGGGAAAGAGATAGATGGGACGGAAAACCTTACAAAATTCAAAATATGTTAATCCAAGATCATCTACAGCATTGTCGGTCACAACAGATGCTTGCACAAGAGAGAGGGAAAGAGAGACTGTTTTTTTTTTGGGGGGGGGGACTTTGATATTTTGGAATAATATCCCTTTGTCAAAAAGATAAAAGGTGTAAAAAAAACGAGTGTTTCAAAAGAGAAACCAACATGGTAATGAGACAGGAAGATCAATTAAAACTACCATGCAGAAAACAGTCAAATTAATAGTGACTGGCTTTAGGTTCTAATTAAATCTTGTGTGTGATAAAATATAACATTTTACTTCGTTAATTTATCAGTACTTTATTTTTACTTTTTTAATTTTATTTCCATTTATTTACTTGTTTATAGATTCATTTTATTTTTTTTATACACACGTGTGTGTATATATATATATATATGTGTGTATATATATATGTGTGTGTATGTATATATATATATATATATATATATATATATGTACTTAATTTACTTTACTGAGTTTTCTATTTATTTTTTTATTTTATATATGCTGGTATATTCATATATACACTTCCCTTCTTCCCCTCTTTCTTACCCTTCCCCCTTTTTCCCCTTTCCGTTCCTCTACCCTCTTCCTCTTTTTGTCTTTATCGTGAGCTGTAGTCTGACTAGTGAATTAAATTTCAATGTTAAGCGTGTGGCATCGATTAGCTGGTAAGTTATTATTATTATTACTATTTTTTTTTTTTTTTTTTTAGTTAAACTTAGTTATTGGGTATTGTTAACAGATATTAAATTGTTGCTTTATGTTTGATTATATTAATAGTATTTATTTTTCAATATGTTATTATGATTATTGTTATTTATTTATTTTATATATTTTTCTTCTTTTTACTCCCCCCTCCCTTTTTTTTTTTTTTTGTTGTTGTGGATAGACACTTCTGAAATCGTTTTTTATGATACCAATGTATACACACGTGCATGCAGTGAGTAATTAAGTTTTATAGAGTCTTGCATTATGTACATAGCCATGGTCACCAGGGATTTAGTAAACCAATGTACACACACGGACGCAGTAAATGTACATTTAATTATGTGTTGGTTATTTGTTCTTAGGATATATGTGTGCACATACACCAGAACATGCCCGCATGTGTAAGGGTACAAATAGATGTGGGTGTTGAATAATCTGGGCATGTAGTTAGTAAAGATATTGATAGGGCTAATATAATATAGTATTTGATCAGTTATTTAGATAAATAGAATGAATCTGATTGATAGGGCATGGTAGGGTTGGAGAAAAAAGGCTTTCTTTAGGGAGGAGTGACAACAGGGTGTAGGAGATATATTATATGATGAAGGGGGAACAGAGTTCATGTCTCTTATTTATGAAAGATTTATGTTTATGGATGAGGAAAGCTTCCACTGTATTAGGTCACCCAAGTTTCTAACATGGATGTTGATGTGGATATTGTGAAGTGTGTTGTTGCAAGATGTGATGTGTTTGTAAAAAGAGGAGATTTGGGTGTTCAAATGTTCAATTCGTATGTGCAACGGTCTGGTGGTGCTACCTATGTAGGATTCATTACATTTCGCACATCGGAGGTTGTAGACAATGTGGATGCATAGGGTGTGCTGTCGGGTATAGGGCAGTTGGCTAGGGAGTAATTCAGTGGAGTATTGGCTGGGTGCTTTTTGGTCAGGGGTTGTCACAAATAATACTTTTATAAAAAGTTCTAATTTCAACTAAATTTATTGTAGATTTAAAAAGATAAATGCTGTAAAATATTTACGAACATTTAACAACAATCGATGATTGAAGAGTAGACACTTCAAAATGTTGTTTCTTAGATGATCTTGCAATTTTATTTCTAAAGTATCTTTCATCTATAAATATAAAAGCGAAAATGTATGTATGTATGTTCGCTTTTTGTGTATGTCCGTCAAAGGCTTTTTTTCCGAGAAGCGGTCAGTCGGCTCACAACTTAAAACTTTTTATATCACATATAAATTATAATATCTATGAGTTAACAATGGAGGTCGCCTGTCTATTTAATTTGCTCGACTTCGGAAAGATAGATATTCAATATTTTTCGGTTGCCGCATGTGGATTAGGCTTTTTCGTGTAATAAAAGCTGCACTAATTCTGGCGGTATTTTTCCAGTCGCGACCGCCGGAAATATCCGAAAGCAATCAATGTGGAAATATTTTCCTTATATCAGACAATTGCAATTTGGACAATCCCCTTTTTATGGGGAGCTGCCCCCCCCCTGCCCAACATCTTGGGAAAATAAAAATAAAAAAAGCGTTCCTGCAGTAAATAAAATGCTACCTCTCAGTCAAAGTTGACCTCATTAAGTCATTAAAACGTTCACCTGCCAATTCTAAATAATTAAATAAATTCAAACGTGTTTCCATTAGTATTTCGCGGTGGCCCAATGGTTAACGTCGCACTTTTTATTTTTTCACACTTTAATTTCCAACTTTGCCTCAAGGGTTCCGGTTCGATCCTCATACTTACCTACCAAAACCTTTTGTTTTTATTTTACCGGAGTTTTGATTTACCCAACCTCCAAACACTCGGGCAACACCGGGTACCCCTAGTCTAATATATAAAAGGCAAAATGGTCACGTGTGTTTGCGTATGGCCACAAAAGACTTTTTTGGTGGGGGTTCTCGTGTCGGTTAGATTCTGGGAGAAGTTTTCACATACTTTCCAGATTGTAATATTTCAGATCCGCAAATGGACAGTGTCTTTATCTTTATTGAATTGAGTTAAACAAAATTTCCAACGTGCCGATTTCTCAAGTGTTTGCTTGGCTTTTTCGTATAAAGCGAAACTGTTCAACTGCGAATGACAGCTCAATGGCCTGTGGTGTTCGCTCTTGCACTGCACCAAAATGAGATTAGTTCTCAGTCAATGGAGGGGGAAACCTTTCCATATTGAGAAAATTTCCCTTTTAAGCAAATTGCGTCAAATTTTGTTTTTTGTGGGAAAACGAATAAATACCAACAGAAAGCGGCAAGCTTACCTGGCCTTTGGCCAATTTTGAAAGCAACATTCATTTCTGCTTCTGTGTGGCGACTCCTACGATTCTTAAGTTAATTACCAACTCATTGAATACACTATTCACTTTGGCCTAATGGTTAGCGAGCAAGACTAATTATCCTATGTTTTGAAGTTCCATCCCACCTCTCTATCTTTAATTTTTTTTTTTTTATTTCATCCTTGTGCCCACTTTGGCTTAATAGTTAACGTGGAAAACTAATTACTGAAACCGACCTATCTTTTTTTTTTTTTTTTTTTTTTTTTTTTTTAACCACGTGAAAGCCATTTTTAATATTGCTTTGTCCTTGTGCCAAAATATCCTCCACTCGGGCAACGCCAGGTACCCCTGCTAGTTTTATATAAATTTTGAAGTCTTATTTACCATGTTTTTTTCTCTCCTAATTCTAGGAAACAAGTGCAAGCCACAATTGCTGATGCTGAACGTGATGGTGTGATCGTACCGACAACACTGCAAGAGTATTGTGTCAGTGGACGACCCAAGACAACAGAAAGCCATACTGATTTAGATTATTATGATGAAGATGATGTTTATCTTGATGATGAAGAGGAGGACCATGCAGACGATGATGAGGGGTCAGGAAATGAGTCTTGATAGGACATTCAGTGTGATAGTTTATTGAAGGGGCAACGTTGGGTGGGGGTGACCTCATGAGGTGGGAGAGGTCAATCAGAAGGAATTCTGAGTCGAGAAGGGAAGTTAATAAAAAGAAAATTTCAAAAATCTCTCTCTCTCTCTCTCTCTCTCTCTGGTTTTTGTGGGAAGAAAAGATTATTTCCGACTTCACTTGGTCCACTACTGGACAACTTTGTGAATATCTAGTTCAACAACTGAAACCTTCCTTTTCAAAAAATGAAAGAAAAAGAAATTAAGGTCGGGCAATTTCTGTCAAAATGGCAACTGACACTGACAACATGCTACCTTAAGGAGAGGAGAAAAAAAGCTTTAAAACTGAATAGAAACTTTTGAATCTGTTTCTGAATTTAATAGTTGATTTTAATTAGTTTTCTCCCTTTTCCTCTGATTACTATTCCAAAAGTTACACAGCTTTTTCAGCTTCCAAACAAACTTTTTTTTTTTTTTTTTTTTTTTAAATAAACTTTAAAGAAATGTTAAAACATTATTGGTCTGTGAAAGAAAAACTATTTCAAAGGAAATTTTTTTTGATCTTAATTTATTTGAAGTCACTTTCCATATAGCTTTTCAGACGATCAGCTTGTCATTGATATTTTGGTGACTGACTATAATTTGTCTCTTCATTCCGTTACATGCAAATCTTCCTATTCCATTTGATGTAGATAATGGTTTCATCGAGCTATTAGAAGTTTGCATTAGAAAATGATGGGTGTGGCTAGCTTTGTTTTCAACTTTCGCTAACCAAAAATCACTTTTATTGACTAAAAACTGAATGGAATCTTGTGATGTTTGTGTTGTTGAAGTTTCAACATTTGTAAAGATAGTCTGTCAGTTTTGGTAAGAACTATTGAATATTGACAGAAAAACTAAGTATGCTCTGACCCTTTTTTTAAAAATGTTTGCTGAACTGTATCAGTGAGACTTTTTTCTTCATTCAGATTACCCAACTATTGAATGCCATTGTATGAAACTAAAATACAAATCATTTTTTAAGTTTAAACTTTGATCAAGTCAAGAATTTTCTTTCAAACTATCCTAAATCCAAAAGTGCTTTATTTCAAAAGAAAATGTTTCTTTTCTCAATACTTTTTTTCATTTCTATTTAGTCAAACAAGCAAGTTTATCATATAGATTGCACATCTATTTATACTTAGTCCTAAAATAAATTTTTTTTTAAGATGATTTTTTGGTTTCTTTTTTTCATAAAACATTGGTTTATTACTTATCTGCAAATCATGTGGAAGCAACCCTTCCCCTCGGTTAAAAGGTTAAACTTTTTTCTGGAGTTTCCTTTATTTTGAAATTTTGCTTGTAACTGAAATATTTCTGTAAAACCAACCATCTTATATTTGCTTGTATTTATTTTTTAATATATAATCTTATGATTTGAGTATTTCTGCTTAATTTGTATGACAGTTTTTATAACGAGACACTTAGTTCCAAATGTGGGTGTTTATTCAAACAAATTAATTTTCTTTCTCGTCCTCTTCAATCCAGTCCCATGCATAATGAAAGCTCACTGTGAGATGAGCTAGCATGTCCGTCCCTACACTTTCCATATTTTTGTCTTTGGTTGTCTGTGCTTAATCTGTCAGTTTGAATTCAGTGTGAATGTGGTGGATGCATGATTGCTGATGATTAAAAAAAAAAAAAAAAAAGTCTCTTCTCAGATACAAAAATTGAAATACCGATAAAACCAATTGATCATCTTTTTTTCTCTTTTTTTTTTTGTCACCTAATTAAGGATAATTAAACGTTTTCTGAGAAGCTTTCTGCTAATTCAGTAGTAATTTTGGTATACTTTGTTACCTTCTCCCCTCTTCTTCTGAAGCTGATACATTTTATAGCATGGTGTCTCTGCTGCATTATAACACTTACTACTTATAGGTCTGCTGCAACAGTTACTGGTCAAATAAAACTTCTACAAATAAAAACAAATTGTATGTATATATGTATATAGTCTTTTTTTTCCTTTAAAATTTGACATAATAGTTATTAGATATACTTCCAACTTGATCTGATGATTCAGAAAATTTTTATTATTGAAATTTGAATCTGGTCGCATACCTAAAACTGTCAGTTCACTTGCTCTAATATTCTATATATATGATCAAGAAATGTTCATAGAATTCAACAAAATAATTTGGAAATCTAAGACATCTATTGGGGATTCACAAATGTTTTTTAAAGTGAACCAGCTTGGTAGGGTTTTTATCTATGAATTAATTTGTGTAATTTAGATACAATAATTAAGTAATTTATATAAAACTATTCAGTTTGCCATTATGAATTTATATAAAACTATTCAGTTTGCCATTATGAATGAGGCCAAATCAACTCTTTTGGTGCTAGACTAACAAATGAGAATAATGACTTTCCTTTTTTTTTTTTTTTTTTTTTTGAGATAAAATTAGTTTATCCAAATTTACTATAAATATCTATCAATCATTAGCATGTTTGATTTTTTAAGTTTTTCAGCATATGTTGTGCTGAAATTGTGGGGAGAAGCTTTTTTTTTCTTTTTTTTTAATCAGCTGACATCAACAAAGTTATGAAACAGCAATTTTGAATTATAAATTTGAGGACATTTTTTAAAAATGTTTTTTTTTTTTTGTATACTTTAATGAGAAAATATAAAAAATATTGAAAATAACTGATCTCAAACAGCCAATCCTATTTGACTTGCAACCTAGTTTTCTCTGTATTTACATGTTTTTTTTGTTTTTGTTTTTTTTTTTCTAATATCAACAATGATATTTATATTAGGTTGATGATTTGGACAAGGGTCCAAATAAAAACCATGTAAATAAAAACTCCTCATCCAAAACTTGTTAAAATTTTAGTTTGTTTTTATTCTCATGTCAAATTAAAACTAAATTTTTAATATTTAGCCATTTAATAATAGTTTTGATTTTTTAAAACTTGTATTAAATAGGGAGTTAGAAAAAAGATGTTTAGTGTAATAAATTTTAAATCAGAAGTTAGGAACTCTCTTCATTTGTAGTTTTCAAAGCTATTGACTTTCTTACCAGAATGGAGAACTATTTTTTGGTTTCTGGCTTGCACTTGGAGTAAAACATTTGAAAACAAATGATTTAGTAATCACTTCATGATGAAAGCACTACACTCTGAAAACTGCAGAATTAAAGTGTTCTGTCATTAGTCAGAATAAATCCTCCTTGACTGAGGCACTAAGACAAATCTATGTCTGATTTTTCTCTTGTAGGAGAGTGGTTATGAGATCAAATCCTGGTGTTCAAGAAGCTGAAGGTGAGAGATTAATGAAGATATCTGCACTTTGAATGATGTTACTTTCTTGAGAAATTTGTTCTTGAATCGAAGATCATAGAACAGCACAAAAATTTACATCAAGTCTGTTGCTTTCTATAGGTCCAGAAATTACCTAATTCTATCAGTATAAGAGTCAGATACATCTTAAAATGGAGTGCTGAAGCCACATCTGGAAACCTGCTGTTCAGGATACTTTTTCTTGCCTGTAGAGTACAAAATCGACTTTGCAATCTAGTGGAGGATAATATCTCTTTTCCCCTACAGCCCCATTCTCAGAAGAGACATTGCTAATTTTTCTCTAGTATATGATTATTTTCATGGTATAATAAAGCTCTTTTGGTTCTCTTTTGGAAAAGATTAACAGCAAGAACTCGTCTCTCTACCACCATTGCAAAAAACTTTTCTCCCCCCCCCCTCTCCCCATGTGCCTAAAACCAAACAGAACTTTTCTATCTGTGGAACACAATATCACAGGATTACTGACTACATGATCATTATGTCAACAAATACTTTTTGATCCGTCCTCTTCTGTAACCAAACTTTGCCTATGCTAGCCATCATTTCCAATCCTTTCATATGCAATTGGATGATGAACAATACTATCTCGTTAACCCTTATCCTTGAGTGGCTTTTGTCCGTCATAATTTATGTCTCAATTAAAAAAAAATCATTTCTGAAGGTACAAACATAATGATAGTTGATTAGTTAACAGATTTCTTAGGTGCTTCTTGCATATTGTTAAATACAACTATATATATATATATATATATATTAAGTAATGTGATTTATAATTTAAAAATTAAAAAAAAAATTTTTTAATTTAAAAATCAAATTTTAATTAAATTAAAAATCAGTTTCATAAGAAGGAACAACAACAAAGTCAATTATCTGTACGATCGTTTCGGAAATCCGTGCTTTTTATTTGTGGTATACATGAAGTTATGTGGAACAATTATATATAGTTTTTTTTGGTAAGCACGGTCTCCTCATCAGCAAATTTAGGAGGATTTTTATTGAATTTAAAAGACACCAAAAATAAACCTAGCATTAAAAGTAAGGCAGATAAATCTGAAAAATTGAAATAAAAGGTTTGGATTTAAAATTTATAAGAAAATTAATATAGGTTAGAGATAGAAATGAGTAGAAAAAATATATATTTTTTGAATTTACATAATAAATTTGATTTAAAAATATATAGAGATAGTTACCTTTTAGTTTTTCTTTTTTTGAAATCAGGAACTGTGTTTAAAGTAGTCATTTAGATGTTTGCTATAGCTTTTTATTTTATTGAATGATGAATTTTAAAAGGGCGACGCTCGTGCAGTAAATTGTTTCCGTTAGCGTATTTTGATTTAAAGACGCTACAGTTAATATATATAGAGAGAATATTTATTTTGCAAGTTTTTAAGGGGAGATACTTGTCATGTGTTATTGGCTTTATTTATTATTTGATTTATGGGTCTAAGGGCGGTAATTGGTCTAACTTAATTTATTAAAAAAAAAAAAAAAAAATTGTAATCGTTTTTTACTAATGAGTAATTTTTAATGATTTAAGGTGGTTTATATTTATTAAATTTAAACCAACGTTTATGATTACATGTCAGAAGCTCGTGTCTTGAATTTACTAGTTTGGTTGTGCTTTTTATATCTTCATATTTTAAAATTTTTAGGGTTTCTTTTGTACATAGTGTACAAAATTTATCTCCTGGTTTATATGATTTGCAAGTCTCAATTATTTGCCATTTTAAGTTGAAAGAAATATTGCTATTTTTTAGTTGCCAAATATAGTTGGATAGAGTAGTTTGGTTTGATAGAGAGTTATTTTTAAAAGAATGTTTGTGCGTTGAAATTCTATGTTTTATTGGGCCAGATGTGGAACCAATATATATTACCTCTTGATTATTATGATTATTTTCCGTTAGGTCTATTGTTGGATTATAATGTGGTGGGTTGATTAGTAATTGATCGGTAGATTGATTTAAGTTGGTGTTATTATTTAATCTGGTAGTTGAGTTATGGCTGTTGATAGGTTCTTGTATATTTGGAGTTTTTGATACTGTGCAGCTATAGATAACATTTTTAATTTTACATGAGCCTTGTAGGGGACATTTATTTTTTCTTCTACAGTTACAGTCCGATGTATTTTGTATAGTTGTATTTTGTAGTTTATTAATTTTCTTATTATTAGAGCTAATTATTTTCTGATGAAGGTTAGGCATAGTAGAGTAAGAGACTTTAATTGTGTTCTTATTGAAAATCTTATTATATCTATGGGGGGCTTTAAAGTTCTTATCTAATATTTTAAAAAATTCTCTAGCTATGTTTGTTTCTAGGTTTTTGGAATACGGGGGGGTTGAACCATAGGATCTCCTTGTGTCTATTCTTACGTTTGCGGGTTTTAGTTTGCTGTTTATTTGTATTATTATCTAATATTTGTAGTTAGGTTTTATCTTTTTTTGTCTCTTGGTTATTTTTCTTAACTCGTATACGGGAAGACATTGCCATATTATGTTATTACGCTCTTAATAGGTTTATTTTTAATGTAGTTTATGTTTCTATCATTTTCATTTATGAATTTAATTTGTGAATTATATCCAGAGTTTTTAAGGGCTTCATTATAGTATTTTTCATTTTTGGTAAATATTGATTTAGTAGAAGACAGTCTAGAAATTCTTAGAGCGATATTGGGAACTATTGATTTTAATATTGATTTAGGGTGGTTTGATTGATTGTGGACATATAGAAGTGATTGGTTAGGTTTATGGTATGGTTCAAAGGTAGAATTTTCAAGATTTAAGGTTATGTCTAAGAAATTAACAATTTTTTTATTAGGGTCGATTTTTATACTAAGTCCATAATTTTTAAATAATTTATGTAGAGCTTTAATTGCTTTTTCATAATTTTTATTAGTAGAATTCGTTATGAAAAGTGCATCATCTCTATATAGCCCTCCTTCAAGTTTGAATTGTTTATGGAGTATACAATGTATTTCATTTAAAAGGAAAAGGCCAACTAGATCAGTGACCTGAGTCGAGTCCATCGATCCCATTAAAATGTTGAAGTGGTTAGGGGTATTTTTCCTGGTCCAATGTACACTATGTACAAAAGAAACCCTAAAAATTTTAAAATATGAAGATATAAAAAGCACAACCAAACTAGTAAATTCAAGACACGAGCTTCTGACATGTAATCATAAACGTTGGTTTCAATTTAATAAATATAAACCACCTTAAATCATTAAAAATTACTCATTAGTAAAAAACGATTACAATTTTTTTTTTTTTTTTTTAATAAATTAAGTTAGACCAATTACCGCCCTTAGACCCATAAATCAAATAATAAATAAAGCCAATAACACATGACAAGTATCTCCCCTTAAAAACTTGCAAAATAAATATTCTCTCTATATATATTAACTGTAGCGTCTTTAAATCAAAATACGCTAACGGAAACAATTTACTGCACGAGCGTCGCCCTTTTAAAATTCATCATTCAATAAAATAAAAAGCTATAGCAAACATCTAAATGACTACTTTAAACACAGTTCCTGATTTCAAAAAAAGAAAAACTAAAAGGTAACTATCTCTATATATTTTTAAATCAAATTTATTATGTAAATTCAAAAAATATATATTTTTTCTACTCATTTCTATCTCTAACCTATATTAATTTTCTTATAAATTTTAAATCCAAACCTTTTATTTCAATTTTTCAGATTCATCTGCCTTACTTTTAATGCTAGGTTTATTTTTGGTGTCTTTTAAATTCAATAAAAATCCTCCTAAATTTGCTGATGAGGAGACCGTGCTTACCAAAAAAACTATATATAATTGTTCTACATAACTTCATGTATACCACAAATAAAAAGCACGGATTTCCGAAACGATCGTACAGATAATTGACTTTGTTGTTGTTCCTTCTTATGAAACTGATTTTTAATTTAATTAAAATTTGATTTTTAAATTTAAAAAATTTTTTTTTTTAATTTTTAAATTATAAATCACATTACTTAATATTGAATTAGCTCTAGGACATTTAACTATCGAGCTTATTATATATCTAAATTACAACGAGCATTTCCTGTATTTTAATTAAACTAGTAATTTCACTATTACATTAAAATACACTTAGCTCTTTAGACTATTATTCTAATCTCCTTTAAATTTATATATATATATATATATATATATATATAATACAAAAATTTTAATCTAAAATGTTTGTCTTAATTTTTCTTCTTTTTATCTACCCTAAAAACAATATATCTTGTACAAAATAGATATTTGGTTCTTTCTCCTGAAAGAATTATCGTTTTGCACAATAAATATTACCAGGATATCCTCACGGACAATGCTTTGGAGGTTTACATTTTCATTAGAACAATTTAGGATTAAGCACAGCTTATTTATGAATTCCTACAAGACATTATGTAAGCACAGATTAGAGAAATTAGGACAGCAAACATGTGCATTCTTCCTTTCTTCTCTCCAAGAAACTGCAATTGTTGGTTCTCTCATCATTGATGAATACTAATATCTACAAGGTTTGCTTTTCCACCTTCAAATTTGACAAAAGTCATACAAGATTGTATAAATCCATTATAGAGGTTTGGCTGCATACATGAAATAAACAGCTTATTTTTAGCATTTACCTCAGTGCTTCTTTATGACAGTGTGTAAGGCATTGGAATGCCAAAGATTTCTAAAGCTCCACTCAGGAGTTGAAGATTACTTTGATTACTTAATGCAAACTTTCAATGAAAAGATTTTTAAAAATATCTTGAAGCTTGGAAGAAAATGTTTCATGGTCACATTTTGTCTGAAGTTGACAAATGAATCAGCAAACAATGTGATGATTGACAATCAGTCGATTTTAAAAATGTTTTTAAAAATTTAATGATGAGATGCATAAGGCAATAGAAATGAATTGGATCACTTTAGTAAAAAATATGAAATGTTGCTACATTTGTAGTTAACTTTTGTTTACAGGTTTTTAATTTGAGAATATAATTAAAATAATTTTTTTTTTTTTTTTTTTTTTTTTTTTTTTTTTTTTTTTTTGCCTTTTTTCTAGCAAGTTTACCAGATTTGTTATATACAAATATGTTGTAAAAATGGATAATTTTCAATGTATGAAAGGCTATTTTTTTTTATACAAATTTAGTAACTATTTGAAGTTTAATAAGGCCATTCTACACTGAGAATTGAAAAAACATTTGTTGGTTTATCTTATATTTTTACTCATTTATTTGTATTTGGACTTGAAATAAAGAATAAATTCTTTAATAAATATGTTAAAAAGGAGAAATTAAAACAAAAAAAGTAAAAACTGATGTTTGAGTCAATATGTTGTATAATATGTTTTAAATTATACTGTTATGTAACCTTGATATATTTATCAAATAATGAAAACCTACAATGTTTTTTTGTCTTTAGTTAATAAAAAAAAATAAAGATATAAATAATCTTAACATAACTTTAAAGAACACTCTTGGTAATTTCCGAGATGCTTAAATCTCAAATGACCCAACAGTTTTACAAAAAAGTTTTTATTTTAATCAAACAGCAAATGCTAACAATCCTGTTATAGTTCTTCTTTATCATCTTCGGATGATTTTCCTTGCGAGTCATCTGATTCTGATTCGGTGAGCTTTTCAGCATTCCGTAACTTTTCTCTTTCCTCAGCTGCTTTCTCTACATCTGCTTTCAAAGGCGCTTTTGGCATAGGAACGGTCATGTCATCTGAGGTACACGCCCCTGAAAAAGCAATGTGATGGCTATATTTAAAAAAATTAAGTTATATCTTCATTTAGAAATAAAACTTATGCATTTTTTAACCATTAAGTAAAATTTATATAATTTAAAGATTAAAAAAATGTATTATTAAAGTTTGGAATAATATTTTTAATTTTCTTTAAATACTCCAAAAAAGGTGATTTAATATTTGGAAAACTACAATATATTCAACTTTACATTTTTGTAAAAAAAAAAAAAAAAAAAAAAAAATGTAAATTTTGAATTATTTATTTAAAACAACTATGATAAAACAAAACATTTCATTTAAAAGAAACAGATTTAAAGTTTTTTTTTTCTTATAAAAAAATATTGAGTAAAATTCTGCCTATCATATTTCCATCATTTCATTCTAGACTAGAAATTAATTTATTCTTAAAGTTAAAGCATTTAAACTTATTAGCAATCAAAATGAACTTTAATGATATTCACAATGTTTTATATCAGTTATAAATTTATCAAGTTAACATAAATATCATCTCTACCAAATTCCTCTGTCAATTTTTGGTTTATAGACTTAAAAAGGAGCAATTTCGATTTGGTTTTTAGCTGGTAAAAATAGCTGTTAAAAGGATGAAAAAACTTGGAATGTAGCAAGCATAAGTCAACTTAGTACTCTTCTATGCATGTGAAAATATATATTTACAGGTAAAACAGTATTTTTTAAAACTTTTTATGTGTGTATGGATGTGGCTTGGAGGCTAACAAATTAAACTGGAGAGCTATGGATTGATTTCAATTCTAGCTGATGGCATGTATGTCATGTTTTTTTTTTAAATCTTGAAATGACTATATATTGGGTACAATATAATAATCGGCACTATAATAATGAATATCTAATCTGCATAAATTAAAATAACATATTTCAATGAGTTTCATGACCAGGCAATGCTGAGTGACCTGCTAGTGTTATTAAAAACAAGAAATGCTTTTGGACTATAATTTGAGTTTCTTTTAACTTCCTCACATATATAGAGTAAAATGATTTTTTTTTATTTCAGTGACCAGTATAGTTTTTCCATATAAACTGACCTCAGCCAAGAGTTAGAGCAAAAGTCTCCATGTTTCCAAAAATGTTTGTTTCATTTTTTTTTTTTTCATTAACTCAACTATTTATGTCCAGATAATTATTCATTTTTAGCAGTAAGCAATTTAGTAAGATACATATTTACTGCTTCACCACTAACAGGGCGAGATTTCTTTAAGATTTTTTTCTACTTTATATACATAACCGTTTTCTTTAATATATAAATACTTGCAGGACCAGTGGAAATTCCACAGGGGACTCATTCATATGTAATGATGTTGGCATTCTGTAGATGTTCAGTATAAATGGAGACGCTCTGATATTATTGTAGCTGTTTCGTTAAAACTGCAAAAGTATTTATCCAAGCTAGCAGGAACACCTGGAGTAGCCAGGTCGTAAAATATGCTTAAATATATTTTAATTTTCGCAGATTTTGTATATAGAGTTAATGTTCTATCGATTTTTGATATATTATAAAGTTGCGATTTCAAAAATAACAAATACATCTATATGACTTGGGTTCATCAGCTTGAATCAAAACTGAATTCCAAACTTATATATATATATATATATAACATTAGTTCCTTCAGCTATAATCGAAACCAAAACTTATGAGGAATTCTTGGTAAAATTATTTATAAAAAAAATAGATGCCTTGAGTGCCATCAGCTATAATTGAAACTAAAACTTATGACGAATTCTTGGTAAAATTATGACAAGAAATGGAAGTACATAACATTTAAACGACCCAGATGTAAGTGTGGCACAAAAAATAACACACTATCGTGTTAATATATCAATTAAAGAAAGACGTACTTAGGCTTACACCTTCAAACAAATACTGATTATGTCATACTTAACTAAAATATATATATATATATATATACACTTTACCACTATAGGTGAAAGGGTAGTATTTGTGTGTGAGACACAAGACTACCCTTTCACCTATTACACATATCCACTCTCATTTCAATATTCAGATGTAGTGTGGTTAACACTTGACTTTCATAAACATTAACATTAAAGTATACTATCAGATTGTCCGAAAATTTTGTGTCAAATTTTTAAGTAAATGAAAACTAAATAAAAATGAGACATTTCAAAAGTAATGTCTCCTATTTTTATTCCGCCTGAATGAATCAAAGAAGATTGAAAATTGCATTGTTATGTTGACTGAACTTCTGCATTCATAACCTAAAAGTTTCATTTGTTACAGATATTGATGATGTGAGACTCGATGAAAGCAACTCCAATCATAGACATGTGTCAGAAGCAGATGTGTCATTGAATTCCTCCAAGCAGAAAAAATTGATATGATCAACATTCACCGGTGCCTGTTGAGCGTTTATGAAGCCAATGCAGTTGATTTTGGTACATGTCGATTTCAGAGTGCCAACAAATGTGAGTGACAAAATGCACTACAGACTTTTACGACCAAAGCATTAAAAAAGGTTGGCAAAAATGCATTGAGAATGTTGGTGACTATGTAGAAAAATAAGTTCTGAAGCACAAAAGGTTGCTTGTTTTAAGAGTACTACTCTCATCTTTGTAGCTCTTCAACTTTTTAGTTTTTGAGTCAATTAATAGGAGACCTAAGTTTTTGAATGGCCCTTGTATGCTATTAAAAATTAATCACATATGAACCATTATGTTGCATCTGTCCTCCAGCTTAAATGTGTCATTTTTCTAGAATCATGGTGGTTTCGTAGCAAAAAACCTCAAGATGGTTATTTTTATTTTTTTTGACAATTGAAATTACAAAGATTTGAATGAATAGTAATCTGCTGAAGTGAAGCTGCAATAATTTTGCCTGAGTATTTTTATCAAGGTTAAAATCCCCAACTCTAAACTTTGCAAACCACTTCTATACATCTGATACATTTTTTATATTACATTTTTACTTCATGATACTAATTAAACTACAAAATTAATTGCTATTCATTGCTTATCGGTGCGCTTATCAATACTCTTTTGATTCTACAAATGCTCATTAGCATAAGAATGCACTTTTTAAATTCTGTACATAAAAATCTTACCTTTTCATTTCAATCTTTACAGCTACCCCATCCTTTCAACAAACATTTGCTTCCCCCAAGACACTCAAAAAATAATAATTTCAATTTAAAAATATTTTTGAAGTTTTACTTAAATCTTTTAAATCAAACTCTTCCAGCACAACAAAACTTTAAACTTTTATTTGTTAAATTTTTTTGATAACAGAAAAGCTTTTCCATTAAAGAAATTTTAATTAGTTTGTACTTCCTCTTAACAGGTAATAATTTTTTTTATTTCTTAATTTTGTTTTTTTACCATTATTTTAGTGTGTTTGAATTAATTCCTTTCCTTATTTTTAAAATCAGTTTTACATATCCACTGTTTACTAAATGAACTTGTGTTGAAAATCTAATTTTTAGTCTCTTACCTTATAATAATGTAAAGTGACCCTCTCCCCCATTTCAGTGACAACCATAGTTTTATATCGAAAAGCTGCATATGGAAATCTATTTTAGCAGCATTTGAGACCAATTCTTGATGTGTTTTTTCAAAAAGTTATGTATTTTTTTGATTAAATTTTGATATTTCATCCAGTTCAACATAAAAGTCAGAAATTTTCACTTGTGTTCAGATTTACTACGACTCACATCGAATGAAGTTTTCTTTTTAGAACAACTATTTCTTTTTTATCAGCATTTCTCTTTTTCAATCTTGCTATTATAAACTACTCTAGATTTTCCACTTAAATATGGAATGCTCTCTTCAACTTCACTTTGGCTATTCCAAAGACTTTTACATTTGATGAAATAACATTTTTTTTGTGCTTATTTACTTTAGATGCATTTATGAATAAGTTTTTCTATACTTCGGATTCTTATTAAAAAGAAAATGTATATTAATCCCGCTTTGCACTACTAACATAACTTCTTTCATATTACAGGACTAATTTTCAGATATTTACAATTACTGTGGTAAAAAACAAATCACTTTATTCCAAAAGCAGAGTGTTCACTCAAAGTTAGCTTGCATTTTCCAAATGTAAACATTTGTAATAATTTTTCTTTTATTATAAATCTTTTCCACAATATATAAAATCTGCAGCAAATTTTTAACACCAGGCTAAAGTACGTTATGTTTAAGTGAATATTTACGGAGAGGGCTTTATAAAATAGGTTAAAAACATTGAATTGTAACATGCAGCATTTCACGTCAAATATAAAAACACGCCAAAATACTTGTTCTAAGAACAATCACTAAAAATGAAAAATTTTAACATGGCAAAGTTATGTTGCATTCAAGAATTTTTTCATTTTCAAAGATTTTATTAAAATCTCTTGCCATGCACATGTTCTAATGTGTCAAAAGCTAAATTAGTAAAAACCAGCATTAACTTTCTAGAAAATCTGATGGATATTTTTCTATTAATTTTTTGGCTAACACCAATAAGACAATTATTTCTTCCTATCACCATTGAGTTTTTTCAATCTTGATATTTTTTGTTAGTTATTCTAGATTTTCCACCTAACTATGGAACACTCTTAGGTGGTTGTCCTGAGCTGATCTAGAGTGATTCTAAAATATCTAAATTGAAGGATGGCTGGTGATAAATATTTTCAAACAATTGTCACTGTATGCCAATGAATCATTTGGATAAGTCACGTAAGAGCAACATGAAGTAAAAGGTGGACAATGTTCAGTTGTTTCTAAAAAAGGAAATGTGGAATAAACATTTAGCAGAACTAAAATAGTTTATTTTTTAATTTTTCCAGTTTAGACAATTAGTAAAATGAAATTACTCAAATTTAGAAATATTTAAAAAATTCTTCCATTGCTTAATGTCATTTGTAAACATTTAGGATTACATTTAAGGATTCACAAACATAGAATTCTAAAAATAATATCTACATAATAGAGATAAAGAAAAGAATCAATTTTCTTAAATAAAATGAGAAAAGAGAAACCTTATCCTATATATATATATATATATATATATATATATATATATTTATTTTTTCAAAAAAAGAAAAAAATTGAATAACTTACGAATAACATCGCGGCATATTCTTGTTTCATGATCTTTTATGTCTAGTCTTCTCAGGATGCTAACCATTTTCTCCTCATATTCTTCCAACAAATCGTCACACTAAAAATTTATGAAATGTAAAAAAAAAATCAGAACATTTCTTCTCTTGCATCAATTTCATTTACTTTCAAAATTGGTTGCTTTTATGTCAGATATAAAATCTATTCTTTTCTTCACTCAGTCCCAAAATGTTGATAAATTGTTGGTAAGTTCAATTTGTATTTAAATACAAATTGAACTTACCAACAATTTATCAACATTTTGGGACTGTTATGAAAAAAGACAAATAAACAGGAATTGTCATGCATTTAATTTTTCAAGTTAGAAAATTTACAAGTATTTATTTTTTGTAAAATAAGTGTTGGAAAAAATCTTCCAGCCATCAAGAAAGTAACAAAAATTGCTTGAATTGGAAACTAATCCTAATGCATTTTGGATATATATATTCAAAGTGGAGAGCTTACTGCCTAGTTGGTCATCTTCACAATGTCTACAAAAGGTAGATTCAAAGGTATGTGTAGAACTTGTTCAGTGCAGGCATTTTTAGCATTGAAAATCGTAACATGCCAGCCTCATCATTGTAAACATGTACAATGTTGCATATTTAGTGTGGTACATAGTTGCAATGCATGCAGCTAAAAGAAAGAGCACCCAATAAGCTGACATCTTTGAAATGATAAAGTCTTCTTAGATATGAGGTTCATGCTGTGATTATGAACCTGTTGAGTCTTAGAAAAATTGTCTTTCCAGATATGAGACTCCTCTTTTCATATTTGTACATAAACTGGATACGTGATTTTCAAGTAGGTGGCTGGGTGATCTACCATAATTGATACCAATATATATATATTCCAGCAGGATGGGCAAGGGGATTGAGTTGGTCTCTAGTTGGTCAGAGAGACAGATGGGCCTCTATTTAATGTAAGATGTTTGCTTGATTTGTAGGCTTGTAATTCAAAAGTGAAAACCAGAATCATTTGTAATTTTTCAAAATGAAATATTGTTACTTGTTTTAAACTGGAGTTATAGTTTTGTTTGGAGAGTAGAATACTTTTATTATACCAGTAATAGTGACCACATAACTGACACCGACTGGTGTTTGAATGAGCAGCCGATTAGGCCATACAATGAATGTACTAGACACACATTCACAACCATTTCTAATATCAAATTCAATAACTATGGAATTTACATCAGCAATAAATTAGAAATAAGTGCATGTATGTCCCCTCCAGCTGGTGGTCGTATTACATACTTATTTCTCAAATATTGTGGATACAATCTTTTGCACCAGCTTTTTCTCTTCTTTCAGTTTTGGTGTCACTAATCAGGGAAAACTGCCAGTGTCCTTCTTCGGTTCGAAAAAGGAAAATTAGACAATTTATAAAATGAATATTCTATTTCTGTTTAAATGAAACATTTCAAAAGCAAAAGCAGATTTCATTACCATTGTTTTAAGATTTTGAACAATATCTGAATCAATTTTGAAATTGTCAAGTGACACAGCCTCCCCATCATATGTGGTGGTTCGCACAATAGACTTTTTGCCTAATTCATTTGTTGTTTCAGCATAATGATTCATTGAACCACACAGAGTTTCCATTACATCGACCAAGTAAATTTCTGACCTTCCATATGGAACCTGTAACAAAAGATAATGAAATTTAAAATCAGTTCCATGTTAAATTTACAAAGAAATATCAGAAAAGAATGATTTCTCTGCAATCACACTATGAACAAAAGATTTTTTTAAATTGTCAAACTCTAACAGGTATTTTTTTTCTTTTTGTAAAACTTATTCCACTGTAAATTACTGGTATCAGTCATGTTGCTGGCTTCTTTTCCACAGAAGTCCAAAACATGTTTGGCTGCTTTGTGAACAAAATTTTTAAGTGTATACCAGTAATAGTGACCACATAACTGACACCGACTGGTGTTTGGATGAGTAGCCGATTAGGCCATACAATGAATGTACTAGACACACATTCACAACCATTTCTAATATCAAATTCAATAACTACGGAATTAGTAACAAGAAAATGATCCTCTAATATAGAAAAGTTAACTTTTTTTGCGCCAATTTTTTTTTTTTTTTTCTTACATAGATCATTTTAAACTTTGTTTTTATACCTTTTTATTTTTCCTATTTCCTAAATTAAAACAGTGAAAAATAGATTCATGAAATATGAGAAATGGATTCACTAAATCTGGTTTAAAATAATGTTCTGTACTGCTGTAATCTTATGCAGAACATGAATTGAGGATAATTTGAAAATTCAAATTACATTTTTTTAAATATTTGTTGAAATATACTGAGATACTAAGTGCTTAAATGAGAATTTCCACACATTGAAAATATTGAACTATTTAAAAAAATAAATCTTTTATAATTATTTTGTGAGAAAATCTTAAAACTTGAAATTTGTTGAGCTGAAATTATAGTTTTATCTTAATCGAAAACGTTCTATTTTTAAATATTTTAAAGAAAAGGAAACATTTCTGTTATGGATATTCTAAAAATTTAATAAAAATTATTAATTGCAAAATTCTAGGAAAAGTGTCAATTGATTTGAGACTTTTTGATTCTTTTTTTTTTTTTTTTCTCTCAGGTTTGGAGGCCTAGATATGTCTGGCCGTGTAGTGAAGTCTAGTTGTGTATGAAGCATTAGAGATGTAAGTGCCAATCTAGACACGGGTATACATGTGAAGTGAAATGATCTTTAAAGGGCATGTGGTTTAAAAATATAAAGACATTAATTTGCATACATTTTGCAATCAAGTTTATCAATCAGACCCTATTAAGCATTGGATAGAAGATCATATACTTCCTTTCTCAAAGAAAGCTGATCTTAGTGAAAAAACAATTGAGGCTATAGCCTCCAAAAATTCCAACCTACTTTTAATGAATCGCATTTGTCCTGAGCTGGACAAAATTTTCTGCAAAAACCAAAATTGTTTTAAACAACACTCATCAACAATTAGCCAAAGTTGAATTGTTCATCATATAATTAAGGGAATAAAAGCCAAGAAACTCAAAGCTGTGCTTGTATTTGTCAATTTCACAAAACTTTCCATTTCAGATCATGTTAGTGTATGAAATCTTGCAAAAGCATCAAGTATTATGATGTACCTACCATCATTCAATTTTCTGATAGTTTTTTCAACATTTCTTGCAGGAATTTTGTAGGAAGATGTACTTTCTTCTTGCTTTTCATACTGTGTCCAGATTACACTCTACAGACATCTGCTCATCTAAACATTGATCTGGAATACATCCGTGAAAGATCCTGGGGTTCATATCACTCAACAAAAACAGATTACGCACATGACCATGCTGTTTGTCAGACAAAATCTCACAAAGATGTGAGATTGACATTAATTAATAGAATTTATCAGCTACAATCATAGAAAATTAAGTAGAAAAATGGAAACCTAAAGTCCATTCAGGCTACAACATCTAGTAAGCAGAAAGTGACATCAAAGTTTGGATTACACATCTGGCAACCTTAAGAGGAACATTTTTTAGGGCCATAGTAGAATTTGTTTTGCTTCACGATGCGACAGCTTAGACACTGACAAAACAATAAATATTGTTTGACGGAACACAAGAATGTTACAAGTTGCATTGGATATTCACAAGAAGAAACAGCCAACCAAGAAATATTTCTATCAACACCTTTCTACTATTTCAATCTTGCTAAAACAAGGCTTCTGCTTGCTGGTAACTTGTGAAGTCAGTCAGAACTTGTGACTATGGAATCTAAATGTGACAAAAGATTGGTTAAAAGGCGTCATCACGTTCATATTAACTGGTTGCCATCTGGATCACCTGCTAACAGCAATGTCTGCTAAAGATGGTTGGAGTAAATGAGTCGGGAGAAATTGAGAAGAATTCTCAACCTGATGAATTGATTGAGTGGGTGGTGGGAGTGAAAAAATTGTATATGATTTTGACAGATGTTTTTTTTTACGGGTGTCTGGGACAAACACGGACCATGCAATGTAATTGTACTTACTACCTTTGAAGAAATGAAGTATACTGGAGTGAGAGACTTTGGTTTTAATCTTCTATATAAATAAAACAGTAGACGTATGTGCATGTGTAAATATCTAACAGGTAAACTATTAAACTACTGGTCACATAGCACTGAAATTCTTAGGAAATAAGTCATGCACCAAGGGTGGTTTATAGCGAATAATATCTTTGCTTACTTGCATGTATATCGCATCCAGACATCAGCAAATTTACATGTAAAATGTTCATTAAACATTAGCCGACATTTTGTTTTGTATGCACATACTTTCGTTTTTTTCTCAGGCTGGAACGCTCGGTTCTTTTTAATTTCAATTCTAACTAATGACACCAACTCATTTTTTTGTTTTTGTATTAAAAAAAAAAAAAAAAAAAAAAAAACCATACGTACATTTTACTCACGGTTTGAAATTTGTAAACATGAAAACAAACCTATAAATCTTTTTTACGATCTCATATGTAATTTCATAGATTATTTTAAAATGGAGGAGGGGGGGATGACACACAGAATACGGACAGTGCTGAAATAATGTTATTTAGAAAGCCATTCTTAATATGGGGAGGGGAATGTATTATTTAAACTATTCTGTAGTTTCTCCTAACAATTTATTAAATAAGAAACTGACATGTATTATCTCTATTTTTGTTTAGTATTAATTAACATTAGGATCTGTTTCTCAATCCAATTTCTTGATTAGTTTATTGTAAAGCAAGTGTTGCCTAATCACTAACTGAACTTTGAAATATGTATTTTTTGAGTAACATGAATTTTAAATAAGGTGCTTCTACAGTGTAGTACGCATATTTAAAAAATACAAACAATTTATAATGAAATCTTGTATTTAAAAAAACTGCTGATTTATTTTCCGGAAGTGACGTCATGTGTTGATGATGGGGGGGGGGCACGATTATGTTGCTTTAAATTCTGGAGTCTGCCAGGGATTACCAAACCTTCTTTTTTTTAGATGAAGTTGGGGTGTGATGTATTAGTGCCTGATCATTTATGGCCTCAAAGTCTTTATATAAAAACCTTGAGGCCATAAATGGTGACACCCGAACGCGAGAGGAACACGCATTTCCTTCTATACCCTAGACCGCCAATAAATGGTGAACCCGCCGACCACGATGAAATCGCACATTCCAAAAATAAATTAATAATAATAATAAAAGGACAGACGTATTATTGCTGAAGTTAAGAGAACCCATCTTTTTTTTTTTTTTTTTTTTTTTTTTGCTCAAATAATTTACGTGACTAAAATAAGAATTGACGAACAATTATACAAACACCAACCTTTAAAAAAAAAAAAAAAAAAAGTTTAATTACATTAACAGGACGAACGGCAATCTCCTAAGATATTAAACATTTTTGTCAACCACTGAACGCGTAACCCACGAATTTCGCAATGGAGGATACTGTGTCAGCAGTCTCTGTAAAGATACCGGGATTTATGCATGCTGCTGTGGACGGATGGTTCGCCATATGTAAGGCTCAATTCGAACTGAGGAACATATCCAACGAGACCACAAAATTCTATCATTGTTAGAGAATGGAGAGAGGGAGAGTGAATTATAGTGTAGATACGTTGACCGGAAGTCAAGATCAGCTGATTGGATTGCGTGTGAGTCATGTGATCAGGTTAGCTGAATCGAGGAGATTTGGTTGGGACTTGGAAGAGAGCAGACGGCTTTGCCGTTGTCTCCTCCCCTTCGCTGGGGGTGGGGAACGAACGCTGACATGGTAAAAATAAGACCTACAACACAGGCCAAATTCACTTTCCAATCTTCTGTGAACAAACTGGAAAGTGAATAAAAAAAACTATAGAACCAATTTCTTGTCTTGGAGTGAAATAAATCTTTGTCCCCAAAAACAGGTATCAAGTCTCCCTCCCAGACGAGATGTTCCAGATTGACCAACAAAATGGCAGAAGGTATGTTCAAATGCATGATCACACTCCCAACAACATTAACTCTGATAAGATAATCAAACACGCAATCCTTTATAAATAGACACGTTTTATATATATATATCATCTCCATTTCAATTTCAACCAATATACAACAAACGCTCATTTTATGATATGACACAACGTAACAAAGACTCATTTAATCTCTTCCAAACACTAGTAACAAATGGTGAATTAATATGCAAATTAGGCTTAGTATCTATATTACATGAACATGTTGAGTATGTTAAAAATTGAGTTTTTAATTTGTAAATGAAAAAACAGTTTTAATGTCATAGCGATAAACAACTTTATAAATATAGATTATGGGAGACGATATACAAAATTGTGAGATCAGTTGGTGACATTTTTTATGGATATCAGGTACAAACATGGACCCCCACAACATTATTGTATCCATTTGATCGAAATCTGGTTAATGTAGTTTCAGAATATCTATTGCTATGGCGATCTCTCTTTTCTGTAGTTTGTTATGTAAATAGTTTATCATTTGCAATCAGATCCTTAATGGTGATTTTATCTTCTGTATATCATATTTTGGATTTCCATAGTTGTTCCTTTGTTTGCTCTGTTATTAGCAGCTGTACCAATGTGACTTGGTATCAAACATTAAATTCTTTTATTCAGGATGTGTTATGTTTTCATAATTGACCGATTAGATGATTTTGTTATAGGTTTCAAATCCAAATAGCGATTACGTGAAAATTAAGAATGTTTGATATCAAATTATAACCATTATTTTAGCATATACTTCTAAAATTTTTTCCTCAATTTTCTATCAACAAGAATAGTGGTGTCCACCCAACTTCACCCTCATATTTTTTATCAATTTGTGAAAATGAATAGATGATGTGGAGGATTGTTTTATGTTAAGAATTTCAGAATCATATGTAGCTGGGTTGGTTTCAGTTTGTCTTTTGCGATCTAGTATTATTTTGGGGATTTTGATCATCCACAAAGAGTTTTCTGATATATTATTATATCAGTTCTGTCTATCTGGTTCTTGAAGACAAGTTTGTTTATTCATAAACTGAATGGCTTAATAGTTTTTCTTCCTGAATGACATTTCTTTTTTTAAATTTTTGGTTGGTTTTTAATGTTATCATCGTAATACATCACTCATCACATAGCTTAAAACTGACATGACAGGAATACATAGATGCTATGCTAGCTTTCAGAAAAAACAAACACTTGTAATTCTTTAGTCTCATCAGTTTAAGAACTTCAGAAAGTCAGGGAATAAGACAAGCATGCTGAGTTCTTTTTCTTTCAAAACAGTTGACTCTTAGCCACCATTTTCTATCAAACATTTAGAGATGGATTAGGTAATTGAGGATTGGAAAAAATGTGTGATATCAAAAATAACTTTGGTGTAGATTATATGATAGGTATTAACATGACTAGCCAATCAATTGAATTGGATCTTTCTGACCAGCTGTCTAATCTAAGTTAGGGCCAAAGTGAAACATTACATATGATCATTCTTATGACTGAGATGCATGCTGCTCAGCTATTAAGATATTTTCATCAGCTACTGTGAGTTGCCAACAAGAGCAAACAGGTGGCCCCATTAGAAGGAAAAGGGACCTAATCCTTCTGTAGAATTTGTCAGCAATAGTGTGTAGCCCCAGTGAATAGAAATATAAAAGAAAATCACTTTAAACTTTTTTAATTAGAATTTACATTTATTATTTGACAAGGAATACAAGTTGAAAACTTTAAATTTCCTTATTCCATAACTCTTATCCTCAGAGGAAAAATTAGCAAAATATTATTTATAGGCAAGCTATAATTTTTCTTGTTAGCATATAAATTGAAAACTTCAAATATGAGAGAAGTTATATTTGTATAAAAGTTGATAATGCAGAAGTGCTTATGTCAAAAGCATATTCCAAATGATCAAGTTTGATAAAGAAAATTGAAAATTCACTTCTACAATTTTCTCAACTTTACCAATTGACTTTCCACCATTTGGATTCTTACAATTAATATTGGGTGCTTTACTTGCAGTTCTACATCTAATCAACCAATATCTTTTTTGATTGGACCACATTTTCCAATTTTCTCCATCGAACTTGGACTTCATTTTGAATATACTTTTAATCAATGCACTTCTGCATTATAAACTTTTATACAAATGACTTCTTTTCAATTTATGTGCTTACCAGAAAAATTATAGCTTGCCTATGAATATTATTTAGCTAACTATTAGTAGAAGCGTTTGTGTGTGCATGTACAACTCTCCTACAATCCAAACCAGTGGACCAATCATGACCAAACCAGCATGATGATGGTCCTCCACCTAGGGATGGTGCACACCATTTTTAAAGCTTAAGGTCAAAAGTAAAGGTCATAGCCAATGCATATATATTCTCTTACAGCCCACACTACTGGACCAATAATGACCAAACCTGACATGATGATGGTCTCCAACCTAGAGATGGTGAAAAACATTTTTAAAGATCAAAGTCAATGGTGTAGATTAGGACTTTGCTGTATGAGTGTACAATAAAGTCCCACACTATTATTGAAACAGATACACCATTTATATTAGAGATTACATTTAATAATAATTGACACTGCAAAAAAGTTAAGACTTGCTCAAAAATAAAGTCTCAGTAGAGCTCATTTCTTGTATTGTTTATTTGGAGTTGTGTCAGTTGTATTGATTATTTGGAGTGATATTAGTTGTATTGTTTATTTGGAGTTGTATTAGTTTTGTAGTTTACTTGGAGTGATCTGAGCTATATTTTTTATTTGGAGTAATCAGTTGTATTGTTTATTTGGAGTAATATTAGTTGTATTGTTTATTTGGCGTTGTGTCAGCTCTGTAGTTTACTTGGAGTGCTCTTAGCTGTATTGTTTTAGCATTACAAGGGTATGCTGTATTTTCGTGGACATTGGCAATATTACATACCTAATGTGATTTAGCAAGTCATATCTTTTTTATTTGTTGGTCAATTTTTAAAAGAATTACATTGATGGAAAGAGAATAAAATAAGCTTTTCAATGATGTTAATTTATTTTTCTTTTATGCATTCAATGTTTTTATGCTCCAAGTAAATGAAAAAAAACAGTAAAAAATGACGACAGCAAAAAGGGAAACTGTTTTTTCAATGTTTACATTTTATACATTACGTTTGGATACATATGCGCGGGGTTAAATTTGATTGGATATGGCTGAAATTTTACAGGCTATATAAGCATAGAAGTCCATCTCTACTGGACTTTGATTTTGATTTTTACGACCACAGGAAGCAAATTTACGACCGAGCAAAGTTGACGCGGAATATTTCAAAATTGATAAGATAAATCGGCATATATCATCCATTTTCATATAGATAATAGTTTCAGAATTATTTTGATGTATAATATATAAATATTTGATAATTATTAATTGTGCAGAAATTTCTTTAAAACGTTATCTTTTATAGAAATTAAAATCAGCTCACAGAAAATGGCTCGCTAAGCGCTAATGCTCTGAGCTGACTAAAGTATTCTCTTAAAAATAGAAAACTGTTTTTCAGCTTTCGTCTTACTAGACTAGTCATTTTTTATTCTGAGTTTGTCAATTTAAAAAAATTTTTTTCGAGTTTTTCAAATTTGATTTCCAAACAATACTATTTTGTTTTTAACGTTTTTAGTACACATGTACTAAGTGTTAAAAAACAACAAAATGTACTAAGTACATGCGTTTAACTTATTTTTATTTAAGGTAGAATTGTGTTTTTTACTGGTCAAAAAAGAAAATATATATAACAAATACAAGGTACTTGTGCACTTATGCTACCATGCTGAAATAATAATGTTATTATTTAAAAACCCACTCTTTACATGGGGAAGGAAGGATGTTTTTTGTTAACTATTCTGTACTTTCATCTAAAAATTAAATAAAAAAGATATCGTGAAACTTGAATTTATTTTTAACTCATTGTCAGGACAATTTTTTCAAATCTGTAAAAACAAACCCATTTTTTTAACTGAAGATATCTAAATAATAATGATTAGACAGTTCGATAAAGAATTTCATTGTGATGCATTTTGTAAATTTTTACCTTGTTTCCACCTTAACATTTTTTTTTAAAATGACTACCACTTAAGGTTTTTGGGTATGCTGAAAACGAATATCGCATTTAAATTTTACAAAAATAAGTAGCTTTCTGGATATTAAGCAATGTCATTTCTTACGTTATTGCTGGTGGCCATCTTGGTATGCGCATTTGTGCATAGTTTCTTGGGGTTGTGTTTGCGCGCAAACGCACGTACCAAGATGGTCACCAGCAATAACATAAGAAATGATATTGCTTAATATCCGGATAACTACTTATTTGCAGAAAATTTAAATGCGATATTCGTTTTCAGCATACCCTAAAACCTATTGAAGTAATCATTTTAAATGTTAAGGTAGAAACAAGGTAAAAAATTACCGTTTTATTTCTTTGTTTACATAATTGAATTTTCAGTAAAAGAACAGAATAGAAATGACAAAAATTACCATCAACTGGTGAATGTATAGTTGTAGCTTATCAGGATTCCTGGTATCCTGGTACTGTGAAAGTTACATCGAGGATTCATGTAGAGTACGATTTATAGTTGCATCTCAGAAAATAGGTGTATATTTTGGGCCAGATAGAGAGGATTTACAAAATTGAAAATTGGACTGGTCCCAAAATGCCTAAGTTCTGGTCGACTATGGGAATTTCCATCTTTTATAGAAATCCAAAATCTATATGAAAATTTTTCTTCAATTTATTTCTGAGACTAATGCATATCTACTCATTTTTTTTTTCTTTGAGGGGAGTAGTAAATACTAGCCATGAATGCTCTTTAGGCATTCAATGGCTGCACCCCAGATTAAGCTCTTCTTTGGTGGGGAGGCAGGAAAATGCCTGCTCTCGATAAAGCTATATTTAAATACTACTATAATACTTAGTTTTGTTCATAAATAGACACCCACTGTATGATTTTTTTTTTTTTTACATGGAGTTCACCACTTATCAAGGCCCAAGGGTTACTCGGGGATAAGGGTTATTGTGTGTACAGTAATCAATGGGATAGTGTAGTAATAGTATTGGAGAATTGATAAAGTGCCATTACTTAATGGGGCGGTTCATCAGGAATTTGTTTGTGTTGGACTTGGAGACATCCAGGTTGAAGTCGGGAGGGAAACAGGCAATCGGAACAGAGTTCCATAGGCGTGCAGTTCTAAGAAAGAAGCTTTGTTCATGGAATCTACGTTTTGATTTAGGTACAGATAGGGAGTGGGGAAAATTATTGATGGTGGTTTCAGCTAGTCAGGTGTTTTTTGAAAAAGATTGGTGAGGGGGGACTAGAGAATGGAGCTCAGACGAGCACTTGCCATGGAAATAACGATAGAACAAAGATAGGCTCGCTACGTCTCTTCTGTGGGAGAGAGGTTGTAGGGAAGAGAAAAAGGCATCCCCCCCACTAAGCCACAAAGTCTATTTTGTACTCTGTCAAGGCAGGATAGGCTGTTTTTAGCAGCTCCCGCCCAGATGTGGCAGCAGTACTCCATCCTTGGACGTACTTGGCTTTTATATAGATAGAGAATGGTATCATTAGTGAGATATCTTCTGGAGCGGTAGAAGGATCCCACCATTTTCCCAGCGACCTTAACCACAGACTTTATGTGTTCCATTTAAGATCAGGAGTAAAGGTCAAACCTAGAAGCTTATCAAAACATGGGGCCTCCCCTAGACGAGAGCCATCCATTTCAATTGATGCCAGATGGGGATCAGAGCGTTTATGATGTAGAGATAGGAGCTTGGTCTTAGATGCATTAAAGGTAACTAGCCACCTCTTCCCCCACTGTACCACGCGCTCAAGATCAGAGGAGAGAGAATCAGAGAGAACATCATGATTTATGGCCTTTGATGTGTTGCCATAGATAGTGGTGTCATCAGCATAGATGTCAACGAATGATTTAAGTATGTGTTTAGGGAGATCATTAATGTAGATCAGGAAGAGAGTTGGGCCCAGTATGGACTCCTGAGGGACTCCAGCATTAATACTGTGGGCCTCTGATTTCTGCCCATCAATCACTACTCTTATGAGCCTATCAGAGAGAAATGATTTAATGCTCGAAAAAACATTTCCAGTTATACCGTAGCTGGAAATCTTGTGTAGTAGGCCTTTATGCCAAACCTTATCGAAGGCCTTTGATATGTCAAGAGCAATTGCCCTAGAAAGGAAGCCTTTGTCGAGAGATTCGCTAATTCTATGAGATATAACCATTAGCACATCTGCTGTAGATCTAGCAGAATGGAAACCATATTGCGTGTCGCTAAGAAGGTTATTTCTGCTGAGGTGGTTGACTACTTCTCTATTTATTGTGGATTCCAGCAACTTACTCATGACACAGAGGAGACTTATTGGTCTGTACTGAGAGGGAGATGACTTATCACCTGAATTCTTAAATACAGGGCATACTGATGAGGTTTTCCGGGGTGTTGGAAAGCACTTCTCCTTAAGGCAACGCTTAAACAGTTTGGTAAGTATGGGGGCAAGTTCTGGTTGGAGCTTTTTTAACACTATAATTGGAATACTGTCAGGACCAGTTGCTTTACTGGAGTCAAGGTTCTTGATTAGCTTGGTGACCTCACGCACAGATATCTGTATGTTACATAGCGTGTTGTCTGTTATAGGAGGGAATACGGGGAGTTGATGGCCTTCGTTGCAAATTTTGACACTTAAAATTCTCATAACTTGTGAACTTTGTATAATTCAAACGGTTTTAATCATCTTTTACATAGCTCTTTAATGCAAGTTGATAAAATAACAATTATCTAAAAAGAAAAAAATCAACTTGTAATGCTAATTGTTTATTTGATGTGATTTCAGTTGTATTGTTGATTGGTGTGATCTTAGCTCTATAGTTTACTTAGAGTGGTCTGTATTGTTTATTTGTGGGATTTTTAGATCTATAGCTTACTTGGAGTGAGGACAGCTGTGGTGTTTATTTGGGGTGATCTAAGTTGCATTGTTTATTTGGAGTTGTTTCAGCTGTATTATTTATTGGTGTAATCTCAGTTGTATTGTTTATTTGGAGTAATATTAGTTTTATTGTTTATTTGGAGTTGTGTCAGCTCTGTAGTTTACTTGGAGTGATCGTAGCTGTACTGTTTACTAGCAGTTCAACCCGGCTTTGCTTGGGCCCTTTGTACTGTTCATAACTTTATGTGCATATATATATATATATATATATATATACATTAAAAAGTGTGCATATGTTAGGTAATGCCTTTCTATATAATAGACTTCCTTAACTACTATAGAGAAAATTAGAGATTGCAGAGGTAAAATTTTTTAGATATTTTGACCCATTAACATTTATTGTTTTGGGCTCAAATTAAAATGTTTGACCTATGTCCAGGATATCTACATCTAAAATTTTAAGTGTTTAGACCCAAAATTGGCTGAGGAGTTTGGTAGAGTCTGCAAAGATCAACTATTTCAACCATGACTTCTTGGCAGCGACACTTTTGCCCAAAAACTGATTAAAAAGCTTGCCGCATGTCTCAGTTGTATTATTTGTTTGTAAGTGACCTCAGTTGTATTGTTTATTTGTAAGTGACCTTAGTTGTATTGTTTATTTGTAAGTGACCTCAGTTGTATTGTTTATTTGTAAGTGACCTCAGTTGTATTGTTCATTTGTAAGTGATTTCAGTTGTATTGTTTGTTTGTAATGACCTCAGTTGTATTGTTTATTTGTAAGTGACCTCAGTTGTATTGTTTATTTGTAAGTGATCTCAGTTGTATTGTTTATTTGAAGTAATCTCAGTTGCATTGCTCCTTTGAAGTGATCTCAGTTGTATTGTTTATTTGAAGTGATCTCAGTTGTACTGTTTATTTGTAAGTGACCTTAGTTGTATTGTTTATTTGTAAGTGATCTCAGTTGTATTGTTCATTTGTAAGTGATCTCAGTTGTATTGCTCATTTGTAAGTGACCTCAGTTGTATTGTTTATTTGTAAGTGATCTCAGTTGTATTGTTCATTTGTAAGTGATCTCAGTTGTATTGTTCATTTGTAAGTGACCTCAGTTGTATTGTTTATTTGTAAGTGATCTCAGTTGTATTGTTTATTTGTAAGTGATCTCAGTTGTATTGCTCATTTGTAAGTGATCTTAATTGTATTGTTTGTTTGGAGTTTGATTTGTTGTATTGGAAGAAGCATGGATTGCGATTTCTGGCCTGTTTTTGGAGCTTTTTTTTATAATCATAGCTGATCATGGAAATTGAACGCATTAGAACTTGAAAGAGATCTTAAATATCTGATAACAAAAATAATTATGGATAGGAGGTATATTAAGAATCGTAGGAAGGATTGTGGGTGTTAATAGCTTCACTAGGTTTAGCATTGAGTGGACAAATGCTGGTTTCAGATAATTTTTTTTTTCCAGTTCTTGAAAATTTATTGATTGCTTTACCATAGAAATCTGTCCATCGCTAATATCTTCGCAAAATTTATCGGTCCTAACAATCAAACTCTGCACATGTTAGTGATCAGCTGCTAACGATTCGCATACCAAAAATCAGAAATTCTCAAGTTTGCATTAAGTATGCTTCTACCTCCTACCAGACTTAACCAATGAGAGGGAGAAACTTTCTGAATTTAACTACAGAGAATTGTTAGAATATCTATTGTTTTTAGTTGATTAACTTTCCCAATGTCTTCAAGCGTAGATTCCATTTTTACTTAAACTTACATAGCTTAGCCTAAAGTAGACATTTAAAACACATGAGATGCAAACTACCAGACTACATTTTCATCCTCTAATTTTGGTTAGGTTTAATAATCCATTCACCCCTTCCATATTTTTGCATTAGCGATATTGAACACAACCAGCAATGAACCAATTTTAAAGTAGTTTTTCTTCAGAAAATCTAACCTAACTACCACAGTTTTTGGCAGTTACTTGCTGAGAGGATAAAAATGGACACGTTTTGTAAGAAAAATATAACTCATTAGGAAAAACAGGAATAAGGATCGAATATTAAAATAATGTTTATATTGACAACTTGAACAACAGAAAATAGAAAGATTTTGTTTTTAGAAGATGAGAAATGAGTCATATTTTTCAACTTATATTGAATTGTAGCTAAGATGTTGCAATTGTTATACGATTAAACAGAAATTTGAGTTGGAGTTGATAGAAGCACACAGATGTGCAACCTACCTCATGTGTTTTCTGATTACCATCAGGGTCAACCCGAAAACTACCGATCTGAACTTTTTTTTTTGGATCTGTTTGACTGATTTTGTAGTTTACTTCTCCAATAAGCGCTCGACAAACTGAAAGATGGGAAAAATGATAATTTTTAGATTTTTGAGAAATAAACTTTCAATTTTTTTTTTATCTGAAATCACTTTTTTTCTTAAAAAAACATTTACTTTATCATTGCTATTCACTGAGTATGACAAAATAAATTACGATGAAATCAAGAAGCTGATTATTTGGGATCAAACAAGAATACAAATTTGGAAATTGTTAATAAAGAATGAAAACAGGTTTTCTTTTAAAAAAAAATCAAATCTTGGGATTTTGCCAGTTTCAATCGAAAATGGAATTGAATCGTATCAGTTCTAAAATTACTAAAATTCATTCATGCGAAAATGTTAATACTGTGTATTGAAATAGAGTGCTAGTGAATTGGAGACATGCTCAAGACCATAGCAGGCACATTTCCGATAATTTTAAATTATTTACACACTCTACAAATTTTTTTTTTTTTATTCAGTTATATTTGTTGTTGAGTTAGCTGACCTCATGTTTTATCAAAGACTCTTGAATGTGTACAGAGATAGTTCTAATAAAAGGTTACTTAGGACATATACAAAAAAGAACAAAAAAACAGATCAAATCTGGTAAAAGATCATATTTGAACTTCAAAATTTAATATGTCTGATAAACATGAAATGTCTATTATGTTGTTATACTAACAGGACTAACTCATGTTGCCTGGAGTCCTAATAAAGAAAATGATTAAAAAAGTATGTAACATCTTTTCCTGAATCGGCTCTCAAGCAACTTTTCAAACACACTTCTTTCTACAAATGTTGCTTAATTAAAATGGAAGAAAGAATGAAAAAGTAATCAACAGTCATGTAATCTATGTTCAGTTTTGGTTTTTGAACATTTACATAAGATTGAAAAAAAGTAACTTTTCTCATGTATTAATTTGATTCATGGTGATTGCATAACACACACACACTAAAATTAGCATTACAATCATATGCTGTATTTTCGTGAACATCGGCAATATTGCATACCTAATGTGCTTCAACAAGTCATATCTTTTTTATTTGTGGGTAAATTTTTAAAAGAATTACATTGATGGAAAGAGAATTAAATAAGTTTTCCAATGATGTTAATTTATTTTTCTTTTATGCATTCAATGTTTTTATGCTCCAAGTTAAAAATGAATAAAAAACAGTAAAAAATGACGACAACAAAAAGAGAAACTGTTTTTTCAATGTTTACATTTCATACGTTACATTTGGAGACATATGCATGGGGTTAAATTTGATTGGATATGGCTGAAATTTTACAGGCTATATAAGCAAACAAGTCCATCTCTACTGGTCTTTGATTTTGATTTTTACAACAACAGGAAGCAAAGTTACGATTGGGTCAAGTTGACAAAGAATATTTCAAAATTGATGAGATGAATCGGCATATATCATCCATTTTCATATAGATAATGGTTTCAGAATTATTTTCATGTATAATATATAAATATTTGATAATGATTAATTGTGCAGAAATTTCTTTAAAATGTTATCTTTTATAAAAATTACAGAATATAGAATTTCAAGGAAAACGAATTGCTATGCGCTAATGCATTGACGAGTCTCGTTTTGTATTCTCTAAATAGAAAACTGTTTTTTCTGCTTTCAAAACAAAAGCAGAAAAAAGTTTCATTTTTTATTCTGAGTTTGTCAATTTAAAAAAATTATTAAGTTTTTCAAACAATACCATTTTGTTGTTTTTAATGCGTTTAGTACACAATGTACTAAAAACGTTAAAAAACAACAAAATGTACTAAGTACATGCGTTTCTGTTATTATTGTATTTAAGGTAAAATTGTGTTTTTAGTGGTCAAAAAAAATAAATAAATAAAAGGTACTTGTGCACTTATGCTACCATGCTGAAATAATATTATTTAGAAACCCATTCTTAACATGGGGAGGGAAGGGTGTTTTGTTAACTATTCTGTACTTTCACTTAACAATTAAATAAAAAAAAAGATATTGTGAAACTAGAATTTAACTTGAAAATACTATTTGAAAAATTAGAACAGTAACATAAGCACCCAAATAAATATTACCAAAGGCCAGATAAGTTACTCTTCTACTTAGTTGAATGAGTTTTTAGTGTATTTATTTAATGTAAAATGCTTGTTTATTTCAACAATTAGTGTTACACAAGTGCAAGAAAACAAACCACGTGGAAATCTCAACAATGACTGATCGAATTCAAAATTCGACTATTTTTATAGTAACTTTGGAAGATTTTCATTGGTTGGTTAGCACAGCTGGTGGTTATAAAAACGATTATCGAAATCATTGGGTTCATACCTCCATCAGGAGTCCTCGTGACATTTATTGGTTGGGTTTTTGTTTGCTGGGTTTTTTTTTTTTTGATCTGTAAAACAAAACCGTTTTTTTTTTTTTTTAACTGAGGATATCTAAATAATAATAATAATTAGGCGGTTCACCTTACATTTTTATTTAAAATGTTTTTCACCTAACATTTTTATTTAAAATGACTACCTCTTACGGTTTTCGGGTATGTTGAAAATGAATATCGCATTGAAATTTTCCGCAAATAAATAGCTTCCAGATATTAAGCAATGTCATTTCTTCTTTCAATCATGAGATTGGTGCTGAATTCTTGCCCCCTTGCTCGTTTTCCAGACAAAATTGAGCAATGTGCCCACGCCGCTGACATCAATAGCATGTGATATTTTTTTGAGGCTTGACACTAACAACTCTGCCTGTTGCACTATCCAGTAGACAATTGCTCGCCCTATGATTGGGTTCATTACAATTGTAACACAACCCTGAAGTGTCCATTTGCTTAGGTGTGATTTGTGTTGGCCATGCAGCTAATATAGTTTGCTCTGGAACTCCCGTGCAGTTCTTAAAAGGATGCTCATAACAAGTCTCCTGCATGTTCAGGCAATGTATGCACATTAATAACAATGTATGCATATTAATAACAATGTATGCATATTAATAACAATGTATGCACCTTAATAACAATGTATGCATATTAATAACAATGTATGCACATTAATAACAATGTATGCACATTAATAACAATGTATGCATATTAATAACAATGTATGCACCTTAATAACAATGTATGCATATTAATAACAATGTATGCACCTTAATAACAATGTATGCATATTAATAACAATGTATGCATATTAATAACAATGTATGCACCTTAATAACAATGTATGCACATTAATAACAATGTATGCACATTAATAACAATGTATGCACATTAATAACAATGTATGCATATTAATAACAATGTATGCATATTAATAACAATGTATGCACCTTAATAACAATGTATGCATATTAATAACAATGTATGCACCTTAATAACAATGTATGCATATTAATAACAATGTATGCATATTAATAACAATGTATGCACCTTAATAACAATGTATGCACATTAATAACAATGTATGCACATTAATAACAATGTATGCATATTAATAACAATGTATGCATATTAATAACAATGTATGCACATTAATAACAATGTATGCACATTAATAACAATGTATGCATATTAATAACAATGTATGCATATTAATAACAATGTATGCATATTAATAACAATGTATGCACATTAATAACAATGTATGCATATTAATAACAATGTATGCACCTTAATAACAATGTATGCATATTAATAACAATGTATGCATATTAATAACAATGTATGCACATTAATAACAATGTATGCACATTAATAACAATGTATGCACATTAATAACAATGTATGCACATTAATAACAATGTATGCATATTAATAACAATGTATGCACCTTAATAACAATGTATGCACATTAATAACAATGTATGCACATTAATAACAATGTATGCATATTAATAACAATGTATGCACATTAATAACAATGTATGCACCTTAATAACAATGTATGCACATTAATAACAATGTATGCATATTAATAACAATGTATGCACCTTAATAACAATGTATGCATATTAATAACAATGTATGCACATTAATAACAATGTATGCACCTTAATAACAATGTATGCATATTAATAACAATGTATGCACATTAATAACAATGTATGCACCTTAATAACAATGTATGCACATTAATAACAATGTATGCACATTAATAACAATGTATGCACCTTAATAACAATGTATGCACATTAATAACAATGTATGCACATTAATAACAATGTATGCACATTAATAACAATGTATGCACATTAATAACAATGTATGCACCTTAATAACAATGTATGCACATTAATAACAATGTATGCACATTAATAACAATGTATGCACATTAATAACAATGTATGCACCTTAATAACAATGTATGCACATTAATAACAATGTATGCACATTAATAACAATGTATGCACCTTAATAACAATGTATGCACATTAATAACAATGTATGCACATTAATAACAATGTATGCACATTAATAACAATGTATGCATATTAATAACAATGTATGCACATTAATAACAATGTATGCACCTTAATAACAATGTATGCATATTAATAACAATGTATGCACATTAATAACAATGTATGCACCTTAATAACAATGTATGCACATTAATAACAATGTATGCACCTTAATAACAATGTATGCACCTTAATAACAATGTATGCACATTAATAACAATGTATGCACCTTAATAACAATGTATGCACATTAATAACAATGTATGCACATTAATAACAATGTATGCATATTAATAACAATGTATGCACATTAATAACAATGTATGCACATTAATAACAATGTATGCACCTTAATAACAATGTATGCACCTTAATAACAATGTATGCACATTAATAACAATGTATGCACCTTAATAACAATGTATGCACATTAATAACAATGTATGCACATTAATAACAATGTATGCACATTAATAACAATGTATGCACATTAATAACAATGTATGCACATTAATAACAATGTATGCACCTTAATAACAATGTATGCACATTAATAACAATGTATGCACATTAATAACAATGTATGCACCTTAATAACAATGTATGCACATTAATAACAATGTATGCACATTAATAACAATGTATGCACATTAATAACAATGTATGCACATTAATAATAATATGCACATTAATAACAATGTATGCACATTAATAACAATGTATGCACATTAATAACAATGTATGCACATTAATAACAATGTATGCACATTAATAACAATGTATGCACATTAATAACAATGTATGCACCTTAATAACAATGTATGCACCTTAATAACAATGTATGCACCTTAATAACAATGTATGCACCTTAATAACAATGTATGCACCTTAATAACAATGTATGCACCTTAATAACAATGTATGCACATTAATAACAATGTATGCACATTAATAACAATGTATGCACATTAATAACAATGTATGCACCTTAATAACAATGTATGCACCTTAATAACAATGTATGCACCTTAATAACAATGTATGCACCTTAATAACAATGTATGCACCTTAATAACAATGTATGCACCTTAATAACAATGTATGCACCTTAATAACAATGTATGCACATTAATAACAATGTATGCACCTTAATAACAATGTATGCACCTTAATAACAATGTATGCACATTAATAACAATGTATGCACCTTAATAACAATGTATGCACCTTAATAACAATGTATGCACCTTAATAACAATGTATGCACATTAATAACAATGTATGCACATTAATAACAATGTATGCACCTTAATAACAATGTATGCACCTTAATAACAATGTATGCACATTAATAACAATGTATGCACCCTAATAACAATGTATGCACCTAAATAACAATATGCACATTAATAACAATGTATGCACATTAATAACAATGTATGCACATTAATAACAATGTATGCACCTTAATAACAATATGCACCTTAATAACAATATGCACATTAATAACAATATGCACATTAATAACAATGTATGCACATTAATAACAATGTATGCACATTAATAACAATGTATGCACATTAATAACAATATGCACCTTAATTACAATGTATGCACATTAATAACAATATGCACATTAATAACAATGTATGCACATTAATAATAATATGCACATTTATAACAATGTATGCACATTAATAACAATGTATGCACATTCATAACAATATGCATATTAATAACAATATGCAAATTAATAATAATATGCACATTAATAACAATGTATGCACATTAATAACAATGTATGCACATTAATAACAATGTATGCACATTAATAACAATGTATGCACATTAATAACAATGTATGCACATTAATAACAATGTATGCACCTTAATAACAATGTATGCACCTTAATAACAATGTATGCACCTTAATAACAATGTATGCACATTAATAACAATGTGAGCACATTAATAACAATGTATGCACATTAATAACAATGTATGCACCTTAATAACAATGTATGCACCTTAATAACAATGTATGCACCTTAATAACAATATGCACCTTAATAACAATATGCACCTTAATAACAATATGCACATTAATAACAATGTATGCACATTTATAACAATGTATGCACCTTAATAACAATGTATGCACCTAAATAACAATATGCACATTAATAACAATATGCACATTAATAACAATGTATGCACATTAATAACAATGTATGCACATTAATAACAATGTATGCACCTTAATAACAATATGCACCTTAATAACAATATGCACATTAATAACAATATGCACCTTAATAACAATATGCACATTAATAACAATATGCACATTAATAACAATGTATGCACATTAATAACAATGTATGCACATTAATAACAATATGCACCTTAATTACAATGTATGCACATTAATTCCAATATGCACATTAATAACAATGTATGCACATTAATAATAATATGCACATTTATAACAATGTATGCACATTAATAACAATGTATGCACATTCATAACAATATGCATATTAATAACAATATGCAAATTAATAATAATATGCACATTAATAACAATGTATGCACATTAATAACAATGTATGCACATTAATAACAATGTATGCACATTAATAACAATGTATGCACCTTAATAACAATGTATGCACATTAATAACAATATGCACCTTAATAACAATATGAACCTTAATAACAATATGCACATTAATAACAATATGCACATTAATAACAATATGCACATTAATAACAATGTATGCACATTAATAACAATATGCACCTTAATTACAATGTATGCACATTAATAACAATATGCACATTAATAACAATGTATGCACATTAACAATGTATGCACATTAATAACAATGTATGCACATTCATAACAATATGCATATTAATAACAATATGCAAATTAATAATAATATGCACATTAATAACAATGTATGCACATTAATAACAATGTATGCACATTAATAACAATGTATGCACATTAATAACAATGTATGCACATTAATAACAATATGCACCTTAATAACAATATGAACCTTAATAACAATGTATGCACCTTAATAACAATGTATGCACATTTATAACAATGTATGCACATTAATAACAATGTATTTACATTAATAACAATATGCACATTAATTACAATGTATGCACATTAATAACAATATGCACATTAATAACAATATGCACCTTAATAACAATATGCACATTAATAACAATGTATGCACATTAATAATAATATGCACATTAATAACAATGTATGCACATTAATAATAATATGCACATTAATAACAATGTATGCACCTTAATAACAATATGCACCTTAATAACAATGTATGCACCTTAATAACAATGTATGCATATTAATAACAATATGCACATTAATAACAATATGCACATTAATAACAATGTATGCACATTAATAACAATGTATGCACATTAATAACAATGTAAGCACATTAATAACAATGTATGCACATTAATAACAATGTATGCACATTCATAACAATATGCACCTTAATTACAATGTATGCACATTAATAACAATGTATGCACATTAATAACAATGTATGCACATTAATAACAATGTATGCACATTTATAACAATGTATGCACATTAATAACAATGTATGCACATTAATAACAATATGCACATTAATTACAATGTATGCACATTAATAACAATATGCACATTAATAACAATATGCACCTTAATAACAATATGCACATTAATAACAATGTATGCACATTAATAATAATATGCACATTAATAACAATGTATGCACATTCATAACAATATGCATATTAATAACAATGTATGCACCTTAATAACAATGTATGCACATTAATAACAATATGCACATTAATAACAATATGCACATTAATAACAATGTATGCACATTAATAACAATGTATGCACATTAATAACAATGTAAGCACATTAATAACAATGTATGCACATTAATAACAATGTATGCACATTCATAACAATATGCACCTTAATTACAATGTATGCACATTTATAACAATGTATGCACATTAATAACAATGTATGCACATTAATAACAATATGCACATTAATAACAATGTATGCACATTAATAATAATATGCACATTAATAACAATGTATGCACATTCATAACAATATGCATATTAATAACAATATGCAAATTAATTATAATATGCACATTAATAACAATGTATGCACATTAATAACAATGTATGCACATTAATAACAATGTATGCACCTTAATAACAATGTATGCACATTAATAACAATATGCACCTTAATAACAATATGAACCTTAATAACAATATGCACATTAATAACAATATGCACATTAATAACAATATGCACATTAATAACAATGTATGCACATTAATAACAATATGCACCTTAATTACAATGTATGCACATTAATAACAATATGCACATTAATAACAATGTATGCACATTAATAATAATATGCACATTTATAACAATGTATGCACATTAATAACAATGTATGCACATTCATAACAATATGCATATTAATAACAATATGCAAATTAATAATAATATGCACATTAATAACAATGTATGCACATTAATAACAATGTATGCACATTAATAACAATGTATGCACATTAATAACAATGTATGCACATTAATAACAATATGCACCTTAATAACAATGTATGCATATTAATAACAATGTATGCACATTAATAACAATGTATGCACATTAATAACAATATGCACCTTAATAACAATATGAACCTTAATAACAATGTATGCACATTAATAACAATGTATGCACATTTATAACAATGTATGCACATTAATAACAATGTATTCACATTAATAACAATATGCACATTAATTACAATGTATGCACATTAATAACAATATGCACATTAATAACAATATGCACCTTAATAACAATATGCACATTAATAACAATGTATGCACATTAATAATAATATGCACATTAATAACAATGTATGCACATTCATAACAATATGCATATTAATAACAATGTATGCACCTTAATAACAATATGCACCTTAATAACAATGTATGCACCTTAATAACAATGTATGCACCTTAATAACAATATGCACATTAATAACAATATGCACATTCATAACAATATGCATATTAATAACAATGTATGCACCTTAATAACAATGTATGCACCTTAATAACAATGTATGCACCTTAATAACAATATGCACCTTAATAACAATGTATGCACCTTAATAACAATGTATGCACCTTAATAACAATGTATGCACCTTAATAACAATGTATGCACCTTAATAACAATATGCACCTTAATAACAATATGCACCTTAATAACAATATGCACATTAATAACAATATGCACATTCATAACAATATGCATATTAATAACAATGTATGCACCTTAATAACAATGTATGCACCTTAATAACAATGTATGCACCTTAATAACAATGTATGCACCTTAATAACAATATGCACCTTAATAACAATATGCACCTTAATAACAATGTATGCACCTTAATAACAATATGCACCTTAATAACAATGTATGCACCTTAATAACAATGTATGCACCTTAATAACAATGTATGCACCTTAATAACAATGTATGCACCTTAATAACAATATGCACCTTAATAACAATGTATGCACCTTAATAACAATATGCACCTTAATAACAATATGCACATTAATAACAATGTATGCACCTTAATAACAATATGCACCTTAATAACAATATGCACATTAATAACAATATGCACATTAATAACAATATGCACCTTAATAACAATGTATGCACCTTAATAACAATGTATGCACCTTAATAACAATGTATGCACCTTAATAACAATATGCACATTAATAAAAATATGCACATTAATTACAATGTTGTGGAGAAATGCGTGACTTACCTGGCTAGACCACGTGCGGGTCGGTCACCAAAAATAAATAAAAAGAAAGAAAAGAAATGGTCAAGACTCTTATTTATAGAGTAGTGATCACGTGAGTTAGAAGAATATGCAAATAGAGGTGAACGATTTTGCGATATAAAAAGCCTGTGTTGTTAAGAGGAGGGGCAGACTGTTGGCAGAAGTCAGTGCTGTCAGACGTGCTTTAGAGTTTTGTTATTATATGCTGTGTTCGATTGTTGGGAGAGAGAAAAGAGAAGAGGAGGAACCAAGAAGACATTCTGCAGATACTTGACTTTGTGTTGGTTTTAAGCTATTTCGGCGCTTGGTGTGCGGTTACTAACAATGGACAGATTCGACATTCGCTTAATACCCGAGTTCGACGGATCTACCACTGGACCGGCTGTCGTTGAATGGATTGAAAAGGCAGAGAAAATCTGTAAACTGTGCAAAATTAAAGAACCAGCCACAGTTATCCCTTTGAGGCTAACCGGAGGGGCCTATGCAGTCTACCAACAACTCGGGGATGAACCAGACTGGGATGAAATCAAGCAGAGCCTGTATACAGCGTTTGGTACAGATCCATTTGTTGCGTGGCAACAGTTCACGAGCCGGACACTTCAACCCAAGGAAACAGTCGACGTGTACCTAGCCGACCTGCGAAAATTATCTGTACCGTTTGGTGGGGTCAACGATAAAATATTAAGCTGTGCTTTTTTGGTAGGCCTACCCGAGGAGGTCAGTAAACTGTTGCGGGCATCATCAAGAATCGATGAATTGTCAACTGATGAGTTATTGGCCCGAGCTCGAAACATCTGTAAGGAACAGGAACCAATTGCAGCAGCAGCTCGTTTTCGACATGGAGGCAATGTGGACTCTCTTCCAGATAGTAATAAGCATGCCACCCCAGTGTGCTATAAATGTGGGGAGGCCAATCATTTTGCTAAAGAGTGCCGGAGTGATAGGAGAGGTGTATATCCACAATCAAAGAGACCAGTGCAATGCTATCGCTGCAATAAGTTTGGGCACATATCTCGCAACTGTTCGGGAAACGAAGTTGGGGGCAAGGTACTATCGCTACCCTTGCCCCCTGCCAACCAATAAACACAGGATTGCCTGTCATTAGCGTTAAACTTGATGATGTGCAGTGTTCAGCACTTATAGACACGGGGTGTTCCCGGTCTATAGTTAGTGCCCATTGCTGTCCGGTGTGGCGGAGGAACCCAGTTGGCGTTATGACCATCAATGGCTTATCACGGGTATGTTGTGGTGAAGGGACAGTCACAATCTGCACTGAGAAGGGTGACACAGCTAAAGTTGACGTTCTGGTGATGCAGGAGAAACCCCTTGGCTACGACATGTTGCTTGGAATTGATGCAATACAAGCACTAGGAGGCGTTACAATCACAGCAGCTAGAGGTATCAGGCTTGGAGAAGGGAAAGACGTCTGTGCAGCCATGTCGATTGAAGAAAAGGACTTCTGTGCTACATTTGATGACAACGAAAGGGTGTGGACTGCAAAGTGGAAATGGGCCATGGGCCAGGATCAGATCGGCTGTGCAACACGATTCCAGAGTATGCAGTTTCTACCAAGAATAGGGCCGCATATGAAGAAGAACTTCAGATGTGGATTGACAACGGTTGGTTAATACCATACCCACAGGAACGTCTGGGACCACCCAAGGGATTAATTCCGCTCATGGCTGTTGAACAACCTACCAAAGAAAAAATTCGTCCCGTAATGGATTACCGAGAGTTGAATCGGCATGTTGATGCATTTACCGGAAACGCAGATGTGTGCGCTGCTAAACTGAGAGAGTGGCGTCAAAAAGGGAGCAATGTAGCACTTCTGGATCTAAAGAGGGCCTACCTGCAGATACGTGTCCATGAGTCATTATGGCCGTTTCAGACAGTACTACTCAAGGGAAAACTATATTGTTTGACACGTTTGGGTTTTGGCCTAAACGTAGCACCCTTGATTATGACAACCATTATTAAAACTGTTTTGATGCAGGATGAGACCACAGCAAAAGCTGCTTCAGCCTACATAGATGACATCTATGTTAATGAGGACATAATGTCTGCGGATGCAGTTCGAATAAAACTGAAAGCGTTTGGGTTAATAAGCAAAGACCCTAAGCGCCTAAAGGATGGAGTGCCCGTGCTAGGCCTCGAGGTCTGGGAGGAGGGCAATACGTTGCGATGGAAACGAGGGAGCCCACTTCCAAAGTTACCCAATGTATTAACAAGACGTACTGTGTTTTCTATCTGTGGTAAATTGGTAGGACATCTACCTGTCTGTGGATGGCTCCGATCGGCAACAGGAGTGGTGAAAAGACGAGTGACTACAGTAACAAAAGGATGGGACGATGTTGCGGATGATGATTCTCTCCAACAAATGATGGCTGAAATGTTGTCCAGAGTGCATAGGAATGACCCTGCCCGGGGTGAGTGGCAAGTGTCTGGAAACGAACTAAATGCATGGGTTGACGCAAGTTCGTTGGCTACAGGTGTCGTGTTGGAGCAACTAGGTGTTGTTGTGGAAGATGCATGCTGGCTTCGTCCGAAAAATGATGCCCAACATATAAATTTGGCAGAACTTGATGCCACGTTAAAAGGTCTTAATCTCGCATTGCAATGGCAGACTAATGTTGTGCATCTCCACACTGACTCATTGTGTGTTTACCATTGGTTAACCGACACCTTGACTGGAAAGGCTCGAGTTAAGACTAGAGCTGCAAGTGAAATGCTAGTACGAAGGAGACTAGCAATAATTAAGCGTCTAGTTGACAAATACAGCTTGCAGGTAGACATTACGTTAGTCTCGTCGATGCAGAATTTGGCTGATAGCTTGACTCGAGTACCAAAGAGGTGGATCGATGCAATGAGGCAGGGATCCGATCTTCAACAACAAACATGCGCGACTGTAACGGATCAATTAACACCTGACCAGATTCGTATGATACACCAGCAGATTGGACATCCTGGAATTCAGAGGACTGCATATTTTGTCCGAAGAGTATGCCCTGCAACTACAAAAGCATCAGTGAAAGCAGCCATACGTTCGTGTGAAGAGTGTCAGAGAATTGATCCGGCACCATCCCAATGGCAAAAAGGGAAGCTCGAGGTGGAGGGCAACTGGCAGCGAGTAGGGATGGACATAACACATTATGGGGGCAAACATTTTTTGACCATGACGGATTGTGGCCCGACGCGTTTCACAATATGGCGCCTGTTGACACGACAGGATGCAGCCAGCATTATACAACAGTTGAGAGCCGTCTTTTTTGAACGTGGTGCCCCGATTGAAATTCTGACTGATAATGCCGCCACATTTCGATGTCAAGAATTTCAGAAATTCGTGCACGAATGGGGGATTAAAATGCATTATCGGTGTGCATATTATCCCGAGGGTAATGGTATAGCAGAACGGTGTCACCGCACCATCAAAAGAATTGCAGCCAGGACGCAGTGCTCTATTCCAGAAGCTGTGTACTGGTATAATATAACACCCAAGGACAATGCAACACCAGCAACTGCACCAGCCAATGGGATTTACCAATATGAACAGCGTGTGAAAGGAGTTGATGCCATACCATCAGTGGTGAGTGTTGTCAATACACCATATCAGGTGGGAGACCTTGTTTGGATAAAACCCCCAAATGCTGGGTGCACTACGAAATTTTTCCGGAGAAAAATAGATGAAATCATAAGTCCTCAGACCATGTTGATTGGTGGCATACCACGTCACGTAAAAGATATCCGCCCTTGTTATACCTCTTCTGATTCTGAGGACGATGAGGAGGATCACACACCGTTCAGAGATGATCCTGATCACTTACTGCCCCTTCAGGTGAGCATAGAAACACAACCCACAGAACCAGATGAGGGAATGATGGGACATACTGATGACAATAGTGAGGAGAGCGATGGACACAAGGAAGTAATGCCTCATCGAAATACTCGACAGAGACGAATACTGCCCACCCCCCGTGATTGCGAAACCCAGCGAGAAGGGATGATGGAGCATACCGAGGAGATGACGCCTCCGATTCTTCGGAGAAGTACCCGACAAAGACGGATACTGCCCCCCTGCCCTGATTGTGAGACACCGCCTATGGAACCACGAGACGGGATAATGGAACAGACTGGTAGTAATGATGGTGGTAATGAAGAAAACAGCAATGAGGAAGTGCTTCTTCGAAGGAGTACCCGCCAACGACGATTGCCCGCATGTCCTGTTTGTGATCATGAGATCAGGGGGGAGTGTGGAGAAATGCGTGACTTACCTGGCTAGACCACGTGCGGGTCGGTCACCAAAAATAAATAAAAAGAAAGAAAAGAAATGGTCAAGACTCTTATTTATAGAGTAGTGATCACGTGAGTTAGAAGAATATGCAAATAGAGGTGAACGATTTTGCGATATAAAAAGCCTGTGTTGTTAAGAGGAGGGGCAGACTGTTGGCAGAAGTCAGTGCTGTCAGACGTGCTTTAGAGTTTTGTTATTATATGCTGTGTTCGATTGTTGGGAGAGAGAAAAGAGAAGAGGAGGAACCAAGAAGACATTCTGCAGATACTTGACTTTGTGTTGGTTGGCACATTAATAACAATATGCACATTAATAACAATGTATGCGCATTAATAACAATATGCACATTAATAACAATGTATGCACATTAATAACAATGTATGCACATTAATAACAATATGCACATTAATAACAATGTATGCACATTAATAACAATATGCACATTAATAACAATGTATGCACATTAGTAACAATATGCACCTTAGTAACAATGTATGCACATTAATAACAATGTATGCACATTAATAACAATATGCACCTTAGTAACAATGTATGCACATTAATAACAATATGCACATTAATAACAATATGCACATTAATAACAATATGCACATTAGTAACAATGTATGCACATTAATAACAATGTATGCATATTAATAACAATGTATGCACATTAATAACAATATGCACATTAATAACAATGTATGCACATTAATAACAATATGCACATTAATAACAATGTATGCACATTAATAACAATACGCACCTTAGTAACAATGTATGCACATTAATAACAATGTATGCACATTAATAACAATATGCACATTAATAACAATATGCACATTAATAACAATGTATGCACATTAATAACAATATGCACATTAATAACAATGTATACACATTAATAACAATGTATGCATATTAATAACAATGTATGCATATTAATAACAATGTATGCATATTAATAACAATGTATGCACATTAATAACAATATATGCACCTTAGTAACAATGTATGCACATTATAACAATGTATGCACATTAATAATAATATGCACATTAATAACAATGTATGCACATTAATAACAATATGCACCTTAGTAACAATGTATGCGCATTATAACAATGTATGCACATTAATAATAATATGCACATTAATAACAATATGCACATTAATAACAATGTATGCACATTAATAACAATATGCACATTAATAACAATGTATGCACATTAATAACAATATGCACCTTAGTAACAATGTATGCACATTATAACAATGTATGCACATTAATAATAATATGCACATTAATAACAATGTATGCACATTAATAACAATATGCACCTTAGTAACAATGTATGCGCATTAATAACAATGTATGCACATTAATAATAATATGCACATTATAACAATGTATGCACATTAATAATAATATGCACATTAATAACAATGTATGCACATTAATAACAATATGCACCTTAGTAACAATGTATGCGCATTATAACAATGTATGCACATTAATAATAATATGCACATTAATAACAATATGCACAGTAATAATAATGTATGCATATTAATAACAATGTATGCACATTAATAACAATGTATGCACAGTAATAATAATGTATGCATATTAATAACAATGTATGCACATTAATAACAATATGCCGCCAAACAGGACTGGAAGCGTGTATAGTTCTGCCAAAAATACATCAACCGTTACGTGGTTGGAGGCAGCGTGCTGCAAACTGCTTCCATAAAGCGAAGAGATCCCAAACAAACGCTGTGTACAGTTTGTTTTATTTTATTTTATTTTTTTTATTCCGTTTTCACCCCAAACAAGGCACAGTGCCACTTTGATGTAGGTGGCTACTATCAAAGACATAAGTTGCTATGTATAGAGTTGAGCAGCAAGATGTTTGATCACATTACCCTTGAACTTTTACATATCAGTACAGTTGGGGAAGCAGGAACCCAGAAAGGAATTCCAAAGTCTAGCAGTTCTGAGGAAGAAACTATTAGATTAGAAGGCTTTCTTACATCTAGAGATCTCTACTGTGTAGGGGTGAAATTTGCTGCTTGTCGGGTTTGTCAGGAGGTATTTACGTTGAGGAGGTACAAGGTAGACCATCGGAGCATCCACCATTAAAATTACAACAGGCTGTGAAATGTTTTTGACTCCTGATGGGTGGTATAAGACCAATGATTTCGACAATCGTTTTTATAACCAGCAGCTGTGCTAACCAACCAATGAAAATCTTCCAAAGTTACTATAAAAATTGTTGAATTTTGGATTCAATCAGTTCGCCATTAACTACGTCACGGACCGCATTTGATTCTTGGCCACCATCTGTTGTTACTAGCAATTACTTTAAATTCAGTATCGAGACTGTACTGCTTCTCCACCGCCATTTTTGTTCAACATAATATCTCAACACTTAACAGGGTATGAGCCCAGCCATTGTCTTTTCTTTGATGGTTCGGAATCTAAATTCGAATTGTGGCAGGTAAAATTTCTAGGGTATCTAAGGATTCGAAAACTACACAAAGTGATACAACCTCCAACCAAGAATCCTAACGACCCCGAATTTCTCAAAAAGAATGCGACTGTTTTTGCAGAACTGATTCAATACTTAGACGATAAAAGTCCATCTCTGATTATAAGAGACGCATTGGATGAGGGACGGAAAGCATTGAACATATTAAGAGAACATTATTTATCAAAAGGGAAACCGAAAATTATATCGCTATATACAGAATTAACGTCTCTGAAACGTTACAAGAATGAAACTATTACCGACTACGTTATAAGGGTAGAAACAACCGCCAATGCCTTAAAACTCTCAGGTGAAATAATAAGCAGTAGCTTGTTGATATCAAGGGACTTCCAGCCGATTTTAAATCATTTACAACTGTTATAATGCAAAAAGACAAACCCATAAATTTCAGTGAATTTAAAGTGGCATTGCGCAGTTATAAAGAGACTAATCGTATGCTCGAGCAATATTATGAAGTTCAAAAATGCTTCTCGAAAACAGACACCAAATTACGCACATCACCATGTGTTCCCCAAAAGTAATTTTCCAAAGAAAAAGAATAAAATTATCTCCTATAATTGTGGACGACCCAACCACAAAAGTTTCCAATGTCGATATAAATGCTCTAAAATGGACTTCGTAAAAAACGTTGAGAACTTTGAGGAAGAACATACTATTCTATTTCTATTCACATGTAACTTTGACAATACCACAAACGGTAAAAACCTCCTTGTAGACTGTGGTGCTACAGAACACGTTATCACCAAGGAATCTGATTTTATTAATTTTGATTCAAACTTTTATCCACAAAGTCATTTTATCGAACTTGCTGACGGTAGTCAAATAAATGATATAGTCTTGAAAAGAGGCGATGCTAAAATATACCTAAAAAATAATAAAGGCGAAATCTGTAACTGTATTCTAAAAAATGCTCTGTTCATACCTACATTTAAGCAAGACATATTTTCCGTGCAGGCTGCAATTAAACAAAGCGTGAATATACAATTTGGCCAAAATACATCAAAATTGACATACCCCAATGGAGCTGTATTTGACATTAAAGAAAATGGCCGACTATATTATTTAAAAAGTATGATTCCCTCAAAAACTGCCTGTCATGACTTGGAAACCAGGCATAAAATTCTAGGACACTGCAATACAGCTGATATTAAAAAATTACCAAATGTAGTTGAAGGCATGAAAATAATACCTTCAGACGATCTCCCAAATTGTGATGTGTGTGCACGGGGGAAATTGACAAAAGATATAAGCAGAACGCCAGACAAAAAGGCCATGAAAATTCTCTCACTTGTGCATTGTGACTTAGCAAGTCCGATCAGCCCGATGGGGAGAAACAATCTAAGGTACGTTTTGAACTTTATTGATGATTTTTCCAGTTTAATTATAGTTTATTTTCTAAAAAACAAATCTGACACTATCCTCGCCATTAAGAAATATTTAGCTGATATTGCCCCGTACGACTTGGTAAAATGTATTCACTCAGACAATGGGACTGAATTTACTAGTAAAGACTTTGAACTTCTATTAATTAACCACAGTATCATACACGAGAAATCTGCGCCATATTCCCCCTTCCAAAATGGCACGGCGAACCCTTTTTGAGATGACAAGATGCCTACTATCGAATCGAAATTAGCACATAGTTTATGGATGTACACTTTAATAGCAGCAGTATTTATCAGAAATAGATCATTCAATAGAAGATTAGGCAAAACACTGTATGAAGCATTTTGTGGTGTAAAACCCAAAAGGAACGGAATGCATATATTTGGTTCAGATTGTTTTGCATTTATAGAAAATACCAGTAAACTAAATACTAAAAGCAAAAAAGATATTTTTGTAGGTTACGATAAAAACAGTCCAGTATATTTAATCTATTTTCCAGCTCAAAATGCCATAAAAAGGGTTAGATGTGTAAAATTCAATGATACATTAAATTTAAAAAATGGGGATCCAGTGGATGAAAAACGTGAATATTACCTAGCATCTTAATCTATCACAATGAAAATATTAATAATGACGACAATTACAGTAGAACTACTGATGAAAATATTAACCAGACATGTTGATACCCAATAAGGGAGCGAAAAAGACCAGACTTCTTAAAAATTAAAAAGATACAAGACACAATGGATTACTGTTACTCGTTGAAAAGCACACCGGAAAGTTATGAGGCGATTAATTCACAAAATCACCAAGAATGGAAACAAGCTATCATATCCGAATTGAAGCTTTATCTGAAAATAACACATACGAAATAATGGCAAAACTAACATATAAAAATATAATTTTTTTCACGCTGGTTTTTTCCAAAAAAAATCACAGCTTCTGGCAGTGAAACTTTTAAAGTAAGATTTGTTGCAAAAGGTTTTTCACAAATTTCTGGAGTGGAATATTTTGCAACATTTTCACCAACAACAAATTTAACGACAATTAGAATTTTATTACAACTTGCCGCTCAATACAATTTAAAAATAAATAAAATGGATGTAAAAAAATGCTTATTTAAATGCTCCAATTGACTGTAAAATCTATATTTACCCTCCAGAAGGATTTAAAATGAAAAATTAAATTGCATGTGGAAACTGAATAAATCGTTATATGGACTAAGACAAAGTGCTCACAATTGGATTTTAACACTCCATAATTATTTAATATACGATATATTACTCGCCTCAAACTGTGACAATACTTTAAAAGATGTTAAAAATAAATTGAATAAAAAATTTTAAATGGCCGATCTTGGACGATTGTCATAGTTCCTCGGGATAAAATTTACCTGTAAAAATGAAACTATAACTATGAACCAATCACGATGCATTGAAAAAATTCTGCTCAAAGTTCGGAATGCAAGACTGCAAACCGCGTAAAACTCCTGTCGAAATGGACATAAATAAAAATATAGAAACTGAAACAAAATCCGTAGATAATCGATTATACAGAGAAATGGTTGGAAGCCTCATCTACTTGATGACCACAACTAGGCCTGACATATGCTATACTGTAACAAAGCTATCTCAAAACTTATCGAGACTGACAATTAAGGACATTAATCATGCAAAACAAATCCTTTGTTATCTAAAAGGAACCAAGAAACAATCTTTAAGTCTACATATCCTCTAAATTTAGAAGGATTTTCAGATTGGAGTAACTCTGAGGATAGAAAGAGTATAACATTTTAGACTGCCAAAGACTAGACCTATGATATCTTGGAAAACTAAAAAGCAACAAATTGTTGCCCTTTCTACTTGTGAAGCAGAATTTGTGGCCCTCACTTATTCAGAGCAGGAGGCAATTTTTCTGAACACCCTTCTAAAATCTATTTTAAAACCAGATTTAAGTAAAAAAAACCTATAGTAATTCATTGTGACAATCAGAGTAGTATCTTATTAGCAAATGATATTATGATTCATCAAAGGTCGAAGCATATTGATATCAGATATCATTTCATAAGGGATGAAATAAGTAAAAAATCTATTACTCTTACTTATGTGACATCTGAGAATAATATAACCGACATTATCACTAAACCTATAAAAAGATTAAAATTAAAACATTTTATAACCAAACTTTTTGGGATCCAATTATGAATAAATCTCTTTTCAGAAACCCAAAAAGAGAAACTTGAACAGTCAAAATCATATACAAAAAGAAATTGTAAATTGTCCCAGGCACAACGTTAAACAGCGACCATTTCTATCTTACTAACCAAATTAACCAACTATACCTAACATAATGTTTCCAGTGTTTGTTTAAAAAAAAAAAAAGAAACTGTATATTTGTGAACTTTTTGTGCATATATGTTTATATGTATTTGAATAGGATTCTATTTGTATGTTTATATGTATATATTTGAAAAGTATTTATTTTTTATATGTATCAAAAAAAAAAAAAATTAATGTGATTTACAAAAAAAAAAATGGCTTCTTTTTGCACACATTATACTAATATATTAATAATTCTTTTTGACCAATGAGAATAAAGACAAATTCCCTTAAACCAAAAAAAAAAATAAATAAATAAAAACAATTATTTTATTGGTTTATTTTTATTTGTTCATTTATTTTTATTTATTAATTGATTTATTTTTCTTTCTTTTTCTCAAGTCAAACCAAAACTGAATTCCAAAGGATTTTTCCATTATATCAAAAAAGGGTGTGTGTGAAATGTTTTGGACTCCTGATGGGGGTATGAACCCAATGATTTTGATAATCGTTTTTATAACCACCAGCTGTGCTAACCAACCAATGAAAATCTTCCAAAGTTACTATAGAAATAGTCGAATTTTGAATTCGATCAGTTCGCCGTTACCTATGTCACGGACGGCATTTGATTCTTGGCCGCTATCTTTGTTACTAGCAATTACTTTACATTCAGTATTGGGACTGCATTGCTTCTCCACCGCCATCTTTGTTCAACAGAATGTCTCGACACTTAACACAGGTAGAGGGATGCAACATTTAGTTGATGAGACAGAGGTTGAAGCTTAGATGACAGTTCAGGACCCATCAGGTTGGCGACTCTCTTTTGAACCTTGTCCAGGAGTGAGAGACTAGTAGCAGATTCACCAGCACAAATGTGACAACAATACTCCATACATGGGTGAATGGTGGCCTTGTAGAGGTACAGGATATTTTCAGGTGTAAGTAACTCTCTAGCATGGCAGAGAGAGCCCACCTTCCTCACAGCAGCCTTGGCAATGTTCTCGGTGTATCTATTCCAACTCATGTTCGCTGTGAACATTAAGCCAAGGAGTTTGAACAAAGTACTTTCAGGTAATGTATTTTTAGCCATAGCTATTGGTGGTAGAGAAGGTTTCTTATAATTATTAAAGGAAACAAGCTTAGTCTGGCAGTACTGAATGTTTCCATCCATTTTTTTACCCCATTCTATTACAAACTGGAGGTCTTCCTTTAGGGTTTCCGCCATTGCCTTGGATATGTGTTCATGTTATAGAGCATGGTGTCATCAGCAAATATACCCACCTCAGAGACCATTTTATCAGGAAGGTCACTTATGAATATCAGGAATAATAAAGGTCCATGGATCGATCCCTGAGGTACACCTGCATTTATATCATATTGTGTAGATGTACGACCATTGAGGATAACCTGAGTTCTTCTCTTAAGGATTCAATTATGTTTAGTATTTGTCCAGTAACACCATAGGATCTGATTTTCCTGAGAAGACCATCGTGCCATACCCTGTCAAAAGCCTTAGATATATCTAGGGCTACTGACGTCCTCTCTCCTGCCTTATCCAATGCATGGTATAATATGTTCAGAGATTACAGTTAAAATATCTGCATTAGAACAGGTTTGCCTAAATCCATATTGATGGTCGGACAGAAGTTTAGCAACTGTAAGGTGGTGGACTAGAGCTTTATTAATTTTTTTTTTTTTTTTTACATAGGCATCACCACTTATCAAGGCCCAGGGGCCACTCAAGGATAAGGGTTAAAGAGTGTACAGTAGTCAATTGGACAATATAGTAATTGTCAGTAATGGAAATTCATTAAATTTGTTAACTTAAGGGGAACGGCTTATCAAGAACTTGTTTACAATGGACTTGAAGACAACCATATTATAGTCAGCTGAAAAGACAATCAGATTGTAGTCTGTTGCAAAGCAGGAAAGCAGAAGACAGTTCCACAGGCGTGCAGTTCTAAGAAAGAAGCTTTGTTCATGGAATCTACGTTTAGGTTTAGGCACAGATAAAGAGTGGAGGGAATTATTGATAGTGTTTTCAGCTAGACGAGTGTTTCTTGTGAAAGTTTGGTGAGGGGGGACCATAGATTGAAGCTCAGCCAAGCACTTGCCATGAAAATAACAATAAAGCAAAAACAAACTTGCTGTGAGAAAGAGGTTGCAGGGAAGAAAAAAAGGACATCTCCTATGAGGCTATGAAGTCTATTTTGAACTCTATCAAGGTAGGATAAGTCCTTTCTAGCAGCTCCTGCTCAGATGTGGCAACAGTACTCCATCCTCGGACAAACTTAGCTCTTATATAGAAAGAGAATTGCACCAGCAGTGAGACATCTACTGGATCGATAGAATGATTCCACCATTTTTCCAGCGGCCTTGGCAACAGATTTGATGTACATGTTCCATTTCAGATCAGGATTAAAGGTCAAGCCCAGAAGCTTGTCAAAACATGAGGCCTCCCCAAGATGAGAGCCATTCATTTCAATTGATGCCAGATGGAGACCAGAGCGTTGATGATGTAAAGATAGAAGCTTGGATTTAGATGCATTAAAAGTAACCAGCCACTCTTTTCCCCATTGTACCATATGCTCAAGATCAGAGGAGAGAGAATCGGAGAGAATTTGATCGTTTACGATCTTAGATGTGCTACCATAGATGATGTAAGGATGTGATTTGGAAGATCATTAATGTAAATCAGGAAGAGAGTTAGGCCTAGGATGGAACCTTGAGGGACTTCAGCATTAATTCTGTGAGCTTCTGATTTTTGCCCATCAACTACTACTCTTATGAACCTATGAGAGAGAAATGATTTAATAATTGAGAAGACATTTCCAGCTACACCATAGCTGGAGATCTTGTGAAGTAGGCCTTTATGCCATACCCTATCAAAGGCTTTTGATATGTCAAGAGCAATTGCCCTAGAAAGGTTGCCTCCGTCGAGAGATTCACTAATCCTATGAGATATAACTGTAAGCACATCTGCTGTAGATCTAGCAGAACGGAAACCATATTGTGTGTCACTAAGAAGGATATTTTTGCTGAGATGGTTGATTACTTCTCTATTTAACACAGATTCCAGCAACTTACTTATGACGCACAGGAGACTTATTGGCCTGTACTGAGAGGGGGATGAACGATCACCTGAATTCTTAAATACAGGGCAAACTAATGAAATTTTCTAGGGTGATGGGAAGCAATTCTCCTTAAGGCAATGTTTAAACAGTTTTGTAAGTATGGGTGCTAGTTTTTGTTGAAGTTTTTTGAGTACTATAATTGAAATACCGTCAGAGCCGGTTGCTTTACTGGAATCGAAGTTTTTGATTAGCTTGGCAACATCACGTACAGATATTTGTATATCACATAGCATGTTTTCTGATACAGGAGGAAATATTAGAGGTTGGTGGCCTTGGTCGCAAAGGGTAGAATTAGCTGCAAAGTTCTTGACAAAGAGTTTGGCTTTGTCTGATGCTGACGAGATTACCTCAGGTCTATTGATGATAGTTGGGATAGAGCACACGTTTCTGTCCAGGATTCTGTTTGCTATTTGCCAAAATTGGTGGGAACCAAGCCGCTGCTCAGCTACTTTGGACTTGACGGACTGAGCATACAACTCTCTTGCATTCTTTATTACTTTCTTACAATGGTTGCTGGCAGTCTTGAAAGCAGCTTTAGTCTCAGTACATCTATTACGTTTGAAGTAATGGAAAAAGTGATTTCTGTGCGCAATGGCAGCAGCACATTCTGGAGAGAACCATGGCTGGCTGTTAGGTTTTTGCTGGAACTTTTTGAGGGTATAAAACGGTCAATACAAACAATTAACAATTCTGTCAGGTCTGATACTATAAAGGACACATCCTTTTTAAACATAGAACGCAGAGGTAGATCTGATATAAATGTACGGAAGATATCCCAGTCTGCCATAGAGTATTGATATACTGTACGATAGAGAGGTATGTCTGAAGACTTTTCACATTTCATTTTTATCTTAATTAATACAACAGAGTGGTCGGAAGATCCAAGTGGAGACAGAACAGAAGCTGAACATAGTTCAGGGCAAGTTGTGAGAAGAAGGTCTAGGAGACTTGCATACTGGCCATCAGAGTCGGGTACACAGGTGGGTTTGTGAACAATCTGAGGTCATAAGCAATGGAGAAATCGTGACAGAATATCCCCTCATTGAATGTTAGAGTGGGTTAACGATTCCACATTGTGAACATTGAAGTACTTGTACTTGAAACGACATTCACCCTGGAGGAGTTGAGTCGGCTTCATGAAGATGCACATCTCGTACCGCTGCGGCCCAAGCCCGGCGATCGGAGGCAAGATCTCGAGTGAGCAATAGCCAGTCACGTCTCCAACGAGACAGGCCATAGATGAGCAGGCCCGAAATAAGCTCAGCGTTGGCTTTGATAGTCCCGAGCCACATTCTTAGCTGGCCACCGACACGTTTTTTCCAGCCGGGTAGAGGAAGTGGGGAGATAGCCTCGTGGATAAAGACCCCCGCATCACAGCGAGAGGCATGGCCGAACCATCGAAGGCGTCGGGCCCGCAGTAGGTCATTAATTGCCTGGAGATTGCAGCGACGCCGGACTTCTTTGTTGGCGACGAAATCCAAGGGACGGACATGGAGAATGCGGCGGAGATTGTAGTGGTCGAAAACTTCTACGCGTCGCAGATCCGCTTTCCGTATGGGCCAGGTCTCACATCCATACAAAAGTATTGAGCGGACGAGGGCCTGGTAGATTCGTATTTTTGTCCTCAGACGTATTTCAGGTCGTGACCATAATCGCCTTTGGAGTTGACAAAAGGCAGCTCGTGCGGTATTAATGCGCGCTTCAATCTCATTCATGCCTTGACCGGTACCAATGAACGTGCAGCCCAGGTATTTGAAGCTATCCGTCTCCTCGAGGGTTTCCCCGTTGAGAGTGACGGAGGACCTTTCTGCTTGGGGGATGCCAGCCGATAGAATCTTCGTCTTGCTGGCGTTGATTCTCATGCCGATGGCAGCTGCCTTCTCCTGGATTCGGTTCAGCACCGTCTGTATGTCTCTGTAGCTCTCCCCGAGAACCGCAATATCGTCCGCGTAGTCCAAATCGGTGAGATGAAAGTTACGCCCCACCACGACGCCAGGATATCCAGGCAGCACCTGCTCCATGATCCAATCAATAGCGTAATTGAAAAGGGTGGGCGAGAGTGCGCATCCCTGGCAGACACCACTGCTGACGTTGAAGAAAGAGGAGTCCTGACCATAACAGCGGACACGCGTACGAGTCCGATGGTAGTAGGCCTTGATCAAGTTGAGTAGCTTCGGGGGGATACCATCTGCTTCCATCACTCTCCACAGGGTACCGCGGTCGACCGAGTCAAAAGCGGTAGCGAAGTCGATAAAGCATACGATTGTACGCTGTTGGTAGCACCAGCACTGTTCCAAGGCTCGCCTCAGCGTGAATATTTGGTCGACGCATCTGCGGCCAGGTCGGAATCCGCATTGGTTAGGACGAGTCCTTCTGTCCCTTTCGTATTGAAACCGTCTCAGAATGAGGATAGTGGAGACTTTGGCAGCGACATCTATAAGGCTGATGCCTCTGTAGTTACTACATGTCCGTTTGTCACCCTTCTTAAAAAAGGGAAGAAGGATGGCGTCACTCCAATCTTGGGGAATCTCCCCACTATTCCAAATCTCAGAAATCAGTTGGTGTAAGCGAGGGGTTAATTCATCGATTCCGGTCTTGTAGACCTCAGCCGGGATACCGTCCTCGCCTGGAGCTTTGTTATTCTTCAACTTGGCAATGACGGCTCTGATTTCTTCATGGCTGGGGGTATCCGACGAGCAATCGTAGAGATCTGCAGCGGTGGGGGTGTTTTGACCTGGTATTGTAGGTGGAGGCTGGTGGTTCAGGAGTTCACGGAAGTGCTCGTGCCACCGATCCAATCGTGCATTTAGCTCAGTAATGATTTCACCTCCACTGTTGTGGATGGATTCGCTCACGGATGACCTCGTCTGTGTGCTGGACTTCAATAGTTGATATAACTTGCGGGAGTCCCCTACCGAGGCCGCATGTTCCATGTCAGTTGCGATATTGTGCCAGTAGACATTGCGGTCGTTGCGGGCAGAGTGCGATGTCTCTCGGCGAAGGCGACGATAGTTGGCATCTCCGTTGAGTCTGGCACATTTAGCCTCCTCACCCAATTTCACCGTTCGACTTGAGATCCAGTCCTTTTGACGACGCTTTGTGAAACCCACGGTGTTGGCCGCTGCTTCAGTGACGTCCTTTTTGAGTGCTTTCCATATATCTTCCACCGATTCTTCTGGTTGTAAACCATTGAATCGGTTGCGTAGGTCCAATCGAAACTGAGTCACAGTGTCGTCCACTTTCAGCTTCGTGACATCAAGACGTTTTTGACGGGAAACATTGAAGTCTCCACATATGTGAATGTTAGCTGAAGAATAAGCAGATAGGACTTGGTCAATTTTCTCAGATATGCTTTTAAAGATAGTAACTCCACTGTTGTGGGGGCGATAGAGAGTAAATATAAATGCAGTAGTGTGAGCTAGTACAACCCGGAAGCACATATAGGGTAAGTTAGGACCTCTGCTGGAGATATCCCTACCACATGGAAAACCATCTTTAATATAGGCACATATTCCATGCCCATGACAATCTTGAGGGTCAGATTAGATGAGTTCGTAATTAAAGGTTACTCTAATTAGAGTAACCTTTAATTACGAACTCATCTAGGGGAATAGTCTGTCCAATGCCAATTTTGCTTAAAAATAAAAGGTCTGGTTTAGTCTCCTGTAATTGGGTTTCAACCTCTGGAAGGTTAGAACGTAGACCCCCTGATGTTGGAGAAGGAGACATGGTAGTGGGGGTTTACGTTGGAAGTTGAAGATCTGAGTTTAATTGTATATTTTTTCTTGAAACTTTTCGTGATGGAGTTTTGAGATTTGTGGTCTAGATCGACAGACTTGCTTAAAGCAGGACAGAGAGGGAAAGTAAGCGAGAAAAAGAAATGAAGGATTTTTTTTTTGTAGCACATGAAAAAGTAAAGTCATAACAATTACCCACCAGAAACTACTGCATGGTCTAGAATCCATTCACCAAATGGCAATACAGCAGCCCCAGTACTTTACACCTGCTGATAGGACAACCTCCTTAGTGGTTAATCTAAGGTTCAGGTCCCTAACTATCAGATGGATAACGTCGGCCCAGATAAAACGTTTACCTTCAGCACCCTTACTAGTGACATGGCTACAAGGATAGACATAGAAACAGAAAATTTCAAACATTTCTGGCGGCTGTTCGCGCAAAATACTGCCGACCTAGAATACAGCTTTTTCTTCTCCATTTGTCAGAAAAATCACTCATTAAAAATGGGGACTGAGGGACAAATAAAGAGAAGCGAGAGTAACAGGAGCTGCCGATAACGCATTCACAATGCATTCTCTACTCTCCATTAAAAAAAAATGAATAAAAAATAAAAAATATTAAGCATTGTACTCAATTAAAAGTCCAACTGACGTGTTTAAGGGAAATTACAGAAATAGATTCCCCTCTCACTAACTGAAAATAAATGGAATTATCGTAACTATTTTTGCTGTAAAAAAAAAAATATTAACTTGCTAGATATCAGGACATCTGTGGACGAGAAATAAATAAAACTAATAAAATAAATGGAAAACTGAAATAAATACATAAATATTAACATTTGCAGTTAAAAATAACATTAAATAGTACAACACACTTATCTGCACAAAGTCTTCTGTCTATTTTGCAAATTATTAAAGACGCTTCATTTTAAATACGTTCAGCGTTCTAAACATTTAAAAAATAAACCGTCAGAATGTGATTCTTGTTACAAAGAAATGGGGGGGGGGGTTAAAGAGAATAGAATTATCGAATAAACCTAGAACCCTATCTTCCAACGTAGACCCCTACTACCATGTCTCCTTCTCCAACATCCAGAGGTTGAAACCCAATTACAGGAGACAAAACCAGACATATTCTTTCTAAGCGAAACTGGAATAGGGCCGACCACTTCCCTAGATGAGTTCATAATTAACGGATACTCTAACTTAACATCTAAATCTTACCCCCAAGATCACCATGGGCATGGAATATGTGCCTACATTAAGGATGGCTTCCCATGTGGCAGAGATATCTCTAGAGAAGATCCTAATTTACCTTATATGTGCTTCTGGGTTGCACTTGCTTACACCACTGCATTTATATTTGTTCTCTATCGGCCCCATAACGTTACTATCTTTAAGAGCATATCTGAGAAAATAGATCACATCCTGTCTGCACATCCCTCGGCTAACATCCACATCTGTGGTGACTTCAATGTCCATAACGTGGAATGGCTGACCCACTCAAATAAGACGGACGATGAAGGGAGGTTCTGTCATGATTTTGCCATTGCTTATGACCTCACTCAGATTGTTCGCAAGCCCACCCGTGTGCCCTATACTACCGGTCAATATGCAAGCCTCCTAGACCTTTTTCTCTCAACTTCCCCTGAGCTTTGTTCATGTCTGTTCTTTCTCCTCTAGGATCCTCCGACCACTCAGTCATATCAGTAAAGATATAAATGAAATGTAATAAGTCCCCAGACGTACCACTCCACCGTACTGTATACCGATACTCCATGGCTGACTGGAATAACTTCCGTACATTTATATCTGATCTACCTCTGCATTCCATGTTTAAAAAGGGTGTGTCCTCTATAGTATCAGACCTGACTGAATGGTTAATTGCAGGCATAGACCGATTCATACTATCTAAAAAATTCCAACAAAAACCTAAGAGCCAGCCGTGGTTCTCCCCAGAATGTGCTGCTGCCATTGCGCACAGAAATCAGTTAAATCCAAAATAGCTGATCAGGCAAATAACAAATAGAATCCTGAACAGCATTCTATCCCAACCATTATCAATGGACCAGAGGTCATCTCGTCAGCTTCAGACAAGGCCAAACTATTTGCCAAGAACTTTGCAGCTAATTCTACCCTATGCGACGAAGGCCATGAAGTCCCCATATTTCCTCCTATAACAGACAACATGCTATGCAACATACAAATATCTGTGCGTGAGGTTGCCAAGCTAATAAAGAACCTAGATTCCAGTAAAGCAACTGGCCCTGATGGCATCCCAATTATAGTGTTAAAAAAGCTTCAACCAGAACTTGCTCCCATAGTTACGAAACTGTTTAAGCGTTGCCTTAAGGAGAAGTGCTTTCCAACACCCTGGAAAACCTCATCAGTTTGCCCTGTATTTAAGAACTCAGGTGATAAGTCATCTCCCTCTCAGTACAGACCAATAAGTCTCCTGTGTGTCATGAGTAAGTTGCTGGAATCAATATTAAATAGAGAAATAGTCAACCACCTCAGCAGAAATAACCTTCTTAGTGACACACAATATGGTTTCCGTTCTGCAAGATCTACCGCAGTATGCTAACGGTTATATCCCACAGGATTAGTGAATCTCTTGACAAAGGCTTCCTTTCTAGGGCAATTGCTCTTGACATATCAAAGGCCTTCGACAAGGTATGGCATAAAGGCCTACTTCACAAGATTTCCAGCTACGGTATAACTGGAAATGTTTTCTCTATCATTAAATAATTTCTCTCTCATAGGTTCATAAGAGTAGTGGTTGATGGACAAAAATCGGAGGCCTGCAGTATTAATGCTGGAGTCCCTCAAGGGTCCATCCTGGGCCCAACTCTCTTCCTGATCTACATCAATGATTTCCCTAAACATATACTTAAATCATTCGTTGACATCTATGCTGATGACACGACCATCTACGGGAACACATCAAAGGCTGTAAATGACAAAGTTCTCTCTCTGATTTTCTCTCCTCTGATCTCGAGCGTGTGGTTCAGTGGGGGAAGATGTGGCTGGTTACCTTTAATGAATATAAAACCAAACTCCTATCCATACATCATAAACGCTCTGATCCCCATCTGGCATCAATTGAAATGGATGGCTCTTGTCTAGGAGAAGCCCCATGTTTTGAAAAGCTTCTGGGCTTGACCTTTACTCCTGATCAGAAATGGAACACGTACATCAAGTCTGTTGCCAAGGTTGCTGGAAAGATGGTGGGATCCTTCTACCGCTCCAGAAGGTATCTCACTACTGATGCAATTCTCTATCTATATAAAAGCCAAGTACGTCCAAGGATGGAATACTGCTGCCATATCTGGGCAGGAGCTGCTAAAAACAGCCTATCCTGCCTTGACAGAGTACAAAATAGACTTCGTGGCTTAGTGGGGGATGCCCTTTTCTCTACCCTGCAACCTCTCTCCCACAGAAGAGACGTTGCGAGCCTATCCTTGTTTTATCGTTATTTCCATGGCAGGTGCTCGTCTGAACTCCAATCTCTGGTCCCCCCCTCGCCAATCTTTTACGAAAAACACCTGTCTAGCTGAATCCACTGTGAAAAACTTTCCCCACTCTTTATCTATGCCTAAATCAAAACATAGATTCCATGAACAAAGCTTCTTTCTTAGAACTGCACACCTGTAGAACTCTGTTTTGTCTGCCTGCTTTCCACCTGACTACAACCTGGATGTCTTCAAATCCAACGTAAACAAATTCCTGATGAACCGCCCCCTTAAGTAGACACTTAAGACATTAAGACTAAGACATCTCCACACTAACGTACTGTACTTACAATAACCCTTATCCCTGAGTGGTTTTTTGGCCTTGATAAGTGGTGACCACCTTGTAAAAAAAAAATATTTATGCAATAATTATGAACTCAAATATTTTGGCCAAAAGAAAGAGTGGGCTAATAGAGTGGTAATTTAATGGGTCAGTTCTTCTGCCAGAATTCTTGTAAACTGGTACCACAGAGGCAGTTTTCCAGCAGTCAGGAAAGCATGATTCATTAAGTCATTTGTTGAGTTTTGAGAGAACTGAAGCAACCTCAGCAGAGCATTTTTTTTTAATAGTACAGCCGGGATGAAATCAGGTCCACATGTTTTTGAGGTGTCTAGGTTTTTATTATATCATGCCATTGCAGATAGAAACCACACTAGATGATCTGAAAATCACCCCTTCTCAAATATGAGAAAGAGTGATTTTCAGATCATCTAGTGTGGTTTCTATCTGCAAAGGAAAATCAGGGAGGGAGTGATTTGCTGGGTTCAAAGTAGAGTTTGAGGCAAACTGATGGGCAAGCATGTTAGCTTTCTCAGTTGCCGTGCAAACAACCTCATGATTGTTGGAAAGTGGTATTGTTGATTGCCCATTATGTACTAAACTGTTGTAGATTTCCTCATTTCTGCGCTTCAATGCGTTTTCTGGTGGTTTTGGTATATTCTGTGTTAGCTGTCGCTACTTCTTTCTTACAACTACTTCTGGCTTCTATAAACTTTTGTCTGTTTGTACTGGACTTATGTTGGTTGAATCTGCGGTATGCATGTTGCCTCTGAGCAATAGCAGCTGCGCAAGTAGAAGTAAACCATTAAGGCTAGTGGGGTTTGCTCTAGAACTTTCCTGTAGGAACATGTTTCGATTGCTGCTTTGAGCCATTCAGTGGTCTAATTTCTATTCCACAGGAAGTGAAAAGATATTTCCTCATGGGGCATTTCTGATGTGATCTCTGATGGCATTTTGAGCAATGGCTCTTCAACTTGGGGTCAAGAGTTTAGAGTGACGTCTATCATTATCACAGCATGATCATCATTCCCGAGTGAGCAATGGACATTTGTTAAATGATCCTCAGGAACTTCTGTCAGAAACAAACCCAGAAGTGAGGCTTGCTGGTCCTGACAATCTGGGAGTCTGGTCGAGAATGTTACTGTCTGTGTCAAGGAATGGGATATAGAAAAGTTATAGATGATGCTACCAGCTGCATCTGTGTTGTGGTGGGTATTAAAGTCACCAAATACATAAATTTGGGTGCTAGTATCAGGGGAGAGTGCTACATCTATGCTGTCAGAGATATGATTGATTAGAGTACAGTCCTGGGTTGAGGGAGAACGATAAAGAAAATATAGGTAGCTAACGCTATATTTAGCATTACAAGTCGATTTTTTCTTTTTAGATAATTATTATTTAATCAACTTGCATGAAAAGAGCTATGTAAAAGATGCTTAAAACCGTTTGAATTATGCAAATACCATCAGTAGTTCAAAAGTTATGAGAATTTTAAGTGCCAAAATTTAGGCTTATGTTCTTATGTTATCACTGGTGGCCATCTTGGTATGCGCAAGCGCAACACCGAGAAACTATGCACAAACGCGCATACAAGATAGTCACCAGCAATAATGTAAGAAATAACATTGCTTAATATCCGGAAAGCTACTTATTTGTGGAAAATTTAAATGCGATATTCGTTTTTAACATACCCAAAAACCTTTAAAGATGGTCATTTTATCGAACCACCTTATTATTATTATTATTATTATTATTATTATTATTATTTAGATATTCTCAGTTAAAAAAAACGGGTTTGTCTTACAGCTTCGAAAAAATGATCTTGACAATGAGTTAAAATAAATTCAAGTTTCACAAATATCTTTTTTATTTAATTGTTAGGTGAAAGTACAGAATAGTTAACAAAAAACACCTTTCCTTCCCCATGTTAAGAATGGGTTTCTAAATAATAATGTTGTTATTTCAGAATAAGTGCACAAGTACCTTTTATTTGTTGTATATTTGGTTTTTTTTTGATCACTAAAAACACAATTCTACCTTAAATCAAATAAGTTAAACGAATGTACTTAGTACATTTTGTTGTTTTTTTAAAGCTTTTAGTGCATGTGTACTAAAAACGTTAAAAACAACAAAATAGTATTGTTTGGAAATCAAATTTGAGAAACTTGAAAATAATTTTTTTAAATTGACGAACTCAGAATAAAAAATGTCTAGTTTAGTCTTTTAAGAGAATACTTTAGTAAGCTCAGCGCATGACGCGCTTAGCAACCGTTGTGTTCAGCAAGGTTTCTATTTGTTTTCATCCTGTGGTCAGTACTTCAGCAGGGACGGGGGTCTTTGAGGATTTTTGAAAATTTATATTTTAATTTTATTTAGTATCTCTTAGCAGAAAATAAAGATGGGAGATTAAATCTAAGTACATTATGAGACAACTTTACAATAATGGTCTACAACCAATCAGGTGAACATAGGTAACATGCAAGCAAAGCCATTTTGCTTTGTTTGTGAGAGAAATATTTAGGAAATGCGGAGTCGGGGTTCATTGTTCTAATCAGGAATCGAGTCCAGGCACAGTGTCTCAAGCGAATACCTCAAATTGTAAAACACCTTGCTAATAAAGAATATGTATGGAAGGTGTGCAGAGCCTAGCTTCTCCTTAGGTGGTAAAGGTTTGCAACTGGGAAATTTTTTAATATCACCAGCTCTTGGAAGGTTGCCAACTATGACCCAGTAAGCCTCCCTCCTCCAGTGTTACAGCACAATGTCATAGAATAAAAGAATAGGTTTACATAGGCGCCTTCACATTTTGAGATGGGTAACCTGGCAAGATTTACGGTTCAATCACACGAAAGAGGTAGCCATCCGCCAGGGTTCAAGACCAGGTTTATTAGCACACTCCCTTGGTTTGAGAGATGATAAAGATAAAGAATTCAGATATTAAGTATCATACTTAAATAAAGTTCTTCTCAGTTCTAATCATTAAAAAAAGTGTAGGTCTCCCTTACATTAAATACGATAATGGAATTTTTTTTTTGCATCAATTGGGGCAGTTGCACTATTTTGTATTAATTTGGATTAGAAAAACTTGTTTGAAACGGGCTAAAAATGAATATTAATGCAATATTAAAATACAAAGACTGGGTTAAGTATTAAGTTTAAACTAGTTAAAAGTAATGTATACTGCAGAAGAAAGGACTGGGTTTACTGGTTGTAAAATGTTTTTGACTTCTGATGGGGGTATGAGACAAATGGATTCACCAATCATTTTTATAACCAACGGCTGTGCTAAACAACCAATGAAAACGTCGCAAAATTATTATAAAAATTATCGAATTTTGGATTCAATCAGTTCGCCGTTTGCCACGTCACGGACCGCATTTAATTCTTCACTGCCATCTTGGTTACTGATCTGAACTACGCCGCCATCTTTGTTCAACATATCTCAGAACATAAGAAGTTAACTACGCCATGAACCGCATTTGATTCTTGGTCGCCATCTTGGTTACTGATCTGAACTACGCCGCCATCTTTGTTCAACAAGGCGTGAATATACAATTTGGCCAAAATACATCAAAATTGACATACCCCAAAGGAACTGTATTTGACATTAAAGAAAATGGCCGACTATATTATTTAAAAAGTATGGTTCCCTCAAAAACTGCCTGCCACAACTTGGAAACCTGGCATAAAATTCTAGGACACTGCAATACAGCTGATATTAAAAAACTACCAAATGTAGTCGAAGGCATGAAAATAATACCTTCAGACGATCTCCCAAATTGTGATGTGTATGCACAGGGGAAAATGACGAAAGATATAAGCCGAACGCCAGACAAAAAAGCTACGAAAATTCTCTCACTTGTGCATTGTGACATAGCAGGTCCGATCAGCCCGATGCGGAGAAACAATCTAAGGTACGTTTTGAACTTTATTGATGATTTTTCCAGTTTAATTATGGTTTATTTTCTAAAAAACAAATCCGACACTATCCTTGCCATTAAGAAATATTTAGCTGATGTTGCCCCGTACGGTTCAGTAAAATGTATTCACTCAGACAATGGGACTGAATTTACTAGTAAAGACTTTGAACTTCTATTAATTAACCACCGTATTAAACACGAGAAATCGGCGCCATACTCCCCCTTCCAAAATGGCACAGCTGAAAGGGCATGGCGAACCCTTTTTGAGATGACAAGATGCCTACTTATCGAATCGAAATTAGCGCATAGTTTATGGACATACGCTTTAATGGCAGCAGCATATATCAGAAATAGATCGTTCAATAAGAGGCTCTATGAAGCGTTTTGCGGTGTAAAACCTAAAATGAATAGAAGCATCTATTTGGTTCTGATTGTTTTGCATTTATAGAAAACACCAGTAAACTAAATACTAAAAGCGAAAAAGGTACTTTCGTAGGTTACGATAAAAATAGTGTGGCATACTTAATCTACTTTGCAGCTCAAAATGCCATAAAAAGGGTTAGATGTGTAACATTCAATGATACATTAAATTTAATAAATGGCAATCCAGTGAATGAAAAACGTGAAATATTGCCTAGCATCTTAATCGATCACAATGAAAATATTAATAACGACGACAATTACAGTACTTCTGACGAAAACAGTAACCAGACATGTCGATACCCAATAAGGGAGCAAAAGAGGCCAGACTTCTTACAAATTGAAAAGATACAAGATTACGCCGTGGATTACTGTTATTCGTTGAACAGCGCACCGGAAAGTTATAATGAGGCGATTAATTCACAAAATCACCAAGAATGGGAACAAGCTATCATATCCGAATTGAAAGCTTTATCTGAAAATAACACATACGAAATAGTGGCAAAACCAACAGATAAAAATATAATTTCTTCACGCTGGGTTTATTCCAAAAAAAAATCACAGCTTCTGGCAGTGAAACTTTTAAAGCAAGATTTGTGGCTAAAGGTTTCTCACAAATTCCTGGAGTGGAATATTGTGCAACATTTTCACCAACGACAAATTTAACTCAATACAATTTAAAAATACATCAAATGGATGTAAAAAATGCTTATTTAAATGCTCCGATTGACTGTGAAATCTACAGTTATCCTCCAGAGGGATTTAAAATGAAAAATAAAAATGGGGTGTGGAAATTAAATAAATCATTATATGGACCAAAACAAAGTGCACACAATTGGAATTTAACACTCCATAATTATTTAATAGAACAGGAATTCAAACAATGTCCTATAGACGCGTGCATGTATACCAAAATTGTAGGCAATAAATTGTTGATTTTGTTTTTTGGGGTTGACGATATATTACTCGCCTCAAACTGTGACAACACTTTAAGAGATGTTAGAAATGAATTAAATAAAAAATTTAAAATGGCCGATCTTGGACGACTGTCATGGTTCCTCGGTATAAAATTTACCTGTAAAAATGAAACTATAACTATGAACCAATCACGATACATTGAAAAAATTCTGCTCAAGTTCGGAATGCAAGATTGTAAGCCGCGTTCAACTCCTGTCGAAATGGACATAAATAAAAATATAGGGACCAAAACAAAATTCATAGATAACCGAATATACAGGAAAATGGTAGGGAGCCTCATCTACTTGATGACCGCAACAAGGCCTGACATATGTTACTGTAACAATGCTATCTCAAAACTTATTGAAACAGACAATTAAAGACCTTAATCGTGCAAAACAAGTCCTTTGTTACCTAAAAAGAACCAAAGAACAATCTTTAAGATTTAAAAAAATCTACATATCCTTTAAATTTAGAAGGCTTTTTGGATTCAGATTGGGCTAACTCTGAGGATAGAAAGAGTATAGCGGGGTATTGTTTTAGATTGTCAAAGACTGGACCTATGATCTCTTGGAAAACTAAAAAGCAACAAGTTGTTGCACTTTCTACTTGTGAAGCAGAATATGTGGCTCTTACTCATTCCACGCAGGAGGCAATTTTTCTGAACACCCTTCTAAAATCTATTTTAAAACCAGATCTAAGTAAAAAACCTATAGTAATTCATTGTGATAATCAGAGCAGTATCTTATTAGCAAATAATTCTATGATTCATCAAAGGTCGAAGCATATTGATATAAGATATCATTTTATAAGGGATGAAATAAGAAAAAAATCTATTACTCTTACTTATGTGACGTCAGAAAATAATATAGCCGACATTTTCACTAAACCTATAAAAAGAATAAAATTAAGACATTTTATAACCGAACTTTTTGGAATCTAATTATGAATAAATCTCTTTTCAGAAACCCAAAAAGAGAAGCATGAACAGTTAAAATCACACAAAAAAAAAAAAATTGTAAATTGTCCCGGGCACGACGTTAAACTGCGACCATTTCTACCTTACTAACCAAAATTAACCAATTAATACCTAACATAATGTTTCCAGTTTTTGTCACAAAAAAAAAAAAAAGAAAAAAAGCCACTTGTTAAAACCCTTTTGTAAACTTCCTATTTGTCAAATAGTTCCTTTTGTATCTCTTTTTTTTTTTGGCAAATATTTGTTAAAACAAAACAAAAAATGTATATCTGTGAATTTTTGTGCATATGTTTATATGTATTTGAAAAGTATTCTATTTGTATGTTTATACATATTTGAAAAGTGTTTATTTTTATATATATCCCCCCCAAAAAATGGCTTCTTTTTGCACACATTATACCAATATATTAATTCTTTTTGACCAATGAGAATAAAGACAAATTCCCCCAAAACCAGAAGAAGAAAAAAAAAAAAACAATTATTTTATTGGTTTATTTCTCTTTGTTCATAAATGAACAAAGAGAAATAAACCAATAAAATAATTGTTTTTTTTTTTCTTTTATTTATTTATTTATTTTTCTTTCCTTTTCTCAAGTGAAATCAAAATTGAATCCGAAAGGATTTTCCATTATATCAAAAAAGGGTGTGTGTAAAATGTTTTTGACTTCTGATGGGGGTATGAGACGAATGGATTCGCCAATCATTTTTGCTAATGAAATGCGGTTCATGGCGTAGTTAACTTCTTATGTTCTGAGATATGTTGAACAAAGATGGCGGCGTAGTTCAGATCAGTAACCAAGATGGCGGCGAAGAATTAAATGCGGTCCGTGACGTGGCAAACGGCGAACTGATTGAATCCAAAATTCGACAATTTTTATAATAATTTTGCGACGTTTTCATTGGTTGTTTAGCACATCTTTGTTCAACATATCTCAGAACTTAAGAAGTTAACTACGCCACGGACCGCATTTGATTCTTGGTCGCCATCTTGGTTACTGATCTGAACTACGCCGCCATCTTTGTTCAACATATCTCAGAACATAAGAAGTTAACTACGCCATGAACCGCATTTGATTCTTGGTCGCCATCTTGGTTACTGATCTGAACTACGCCGCCATCTTTGTTCAACATATCTCAGAACATAAGAAGTTAACTACGCCATGAACTGCATTTGATTTCCTTACTTAATTGCTGGTACACAGTATATGCGCCACCTGAACAGTGCATCAGAATGACACACTCAATGCGCTTCATCCCACTCAGCTGACATATCAGTTCAACTTTCTCCAACCACTCCACTACTGTCTAGATTCATTGCCATCAAATGCTGGTATAAGCTTTGGTTCGAAGGCCATGATGGCCGAAATAGCTTGTTGCTTCACAAGGGAAAACAACAACAAAAAAAAAAAAGAAATATAAATATGTATATATATTTATATCACACATGGCAGCACGGTCCTGAAAAAGTTTGTCCACACAATCCCAAACACCTCCAACATTTTTATGTAATATTTTTTCATTTTTATGTAATACTTTTTTATTTTTATGTTTTTTTCATTTTTATGTTTTTTTTATTTTTATGTTTTTTTTATTTTATGTTTTTTCATTTTTAAAATATTTTTTTCATTTTTATAATGTTTTTTCATTTTTATGTTTTTTCATTTTTATATAATATTTTTCATTTTTATATTTTTCATTTTTATATTTTTCATTTTTATATAATATTTTTCATTTTTATATTTTTCATTTTTATATTTTTCATTTTTATATTTTTCATTTTTATATTTTTCATTTTTATATTTTTTCATTTTTATATAATATTTTTCATTTTTATATAATATTTTTCATTTTTATATTTTTTCATTTTTATATAATATTTTTCATTTTTATATAATATTTTTCATTTTTATATAATATTTTTCATTTTTATATAATATTTTTCATTTTTATAATGTTTTTTCATTTTTATAATGTTAATATATAAAACTATGTTGGTTGGATTTTAAAAGGTGGATCTAACAATAGCATTTTTGCTGAAAAATCAAACTTTAATTCCGACCAACCAATTTTCATTCATTACTGTTGTACAATGTTACTAACAAATTATCATACAATTTTTTTAAATACTTTATCTAGTTCAACAGTTTGCTAATGTAGACATTCTGACGTACTGATATGATGTTGCCTGGAATCCTTATGTTCATATTTGTTTTGCAAATGTTTCTGTTCCTTTTTAGGTGTTTATTTAAATAAACATCAGTACAGCTAGCTTTAAATATAATCTGAATCAGAAGTCTTTGTCTAACGCAAAGCAACAAAAAAGTTTTGGGCTAAAACGTTAAGCAGAGGTTTGTTAGTCACAAGTTGAGTCAAGTAGAGTTCGTTGTTCACAACACGAGATACACATCGATGTTCTCTATTCGCATGTCTTAAACGCTTCTCCCATTCCTCCCAGCGACTCGCTTTTATAATGTTTCGGACACACCCAATTTGCATATACCACACGAGTGCTAGAGATCTACACATCACCGGAGACCTTAAAAGACAACAGCCGCCATTTTGGGCCTTTTCTTTTTTGTCTTTCAGCCTACTGCAGAGAGATTCTTGCCCGTTTCTGAGGTAGGTCCTCTCTACGTCTATCACACTCCCTTCTGATTTTGTGATCACAGAAATGGCAATGGAGTGGTGATCGCCGTCACCGAGGGGAATGAAGCATGCCTCTTCTTCGCTTAAGCTCTCGTCTGCAGACTGGGGGTTGAAGAATACAGCTTCTGCTGGGAGGCTACTGATATAAGAGTCACCTTCTGAGGAAGCTGCTGTGAACCAGAGCGATGTCTCACTGGTCCCTGACTCGGAGTCAGACTCGCTCCCATTGTCCACGGGTACCCGCGCGATTGTGTTGTCGGCCATGAGTCCTTAATGTGACGGGGCACACTGTCGACACACACTGATTGCTTGCTGATCACGTTTTGATGGGTCCAAGTCCATACAGAGTCGTACATTTGCCACGTGGGTTCCTGATCCAGAGAACATCCCCTTTTTTCAGCCTCCCTCCAGTTACTTTCGTCTCAGGTACTGGGTTCGTTTCTATGCTCTTCACCCTAACGTGATACATGTACAATGTGTCGGCTGGTACTGTAGAGGGTGATACACCATCCTTTGGGGTCACGTTGTATAAATAAACTGCTTCAGACACCGCACAACCCGTTCTGGCAGTGATAGTTTTGACAGTCCTGTGGTTCCGCTCAATAATCCCATTCCCACTCGGTATGTAGGCACATCGGAACCGCATATTATGTACTCCCCAGCTATCGACAAACTTTCTGAATTATTCGCTGGTGAAAGCGGTGCTGTTGTCAGTATCTCCATTGGGGGAGACCACGTTCAAGGGAGATGCTGTTTAGCTGATGGATGACTGCTGCCGTATCTTGCTGGTGGAGCGGCCACCATATTGCAAACCTAGATGGGCCGCAGTCAATGAGCGTTAAGTAATCCTCGCCGTTGTGGTGAGTAACATCTATCACCAGCCGACTCCAGTGGCTCTTTACGTCCAGTTTTCCTTTTTCCCAGCGAAAGGATGCCAGGTCGATGGATTGGCAACCACACAGCTCTCAATCACTCTTTTAATGTCTGCTTTTCGTACTTCAGGGTCATCCAACTTAGCAAAATACAAGGTTCGCTCGATCCCTGGATGTCCACTTTGGTGGTGGACTTCCTTGATTCGATCAAACTGAGCAGAACACATGGCTGCGGCGCAGGCCGGTTGTATGGGTTCGATGGTTTTTCTAATGGCGTCAATCCATCTGCAGGGAAGTTTTGTTAAACAATCAGCCTTGTTCAGACTGGATCTGACCAGGGAGATTTCCATTGACAGCGCATATTCTTCTTTGATCCTTATGATGGTACGCGAGCCACCATCGGATAAGCATCTCACTCGTAGCTTTAGTTCATACTCTGGTCATCCCGATAAGGGTGTCCGAAATTCACTTATGGACGCAGGCAGAATCTGTAAACAGTCGCAGAGTAGTCGACTTCCAAAGGATTGCCAAGTTTATCCCCTTAATGATGGCATCAAGCTCTGCCAGGTTTATATGCTGGGAGTCTCGTTCTGGGCATAACCAGCAGGCATCTTCCACCCCCGCCCCATCATGGACTATTGATACGCCTGTGGCAAGAGAGCTCGCATCAACCCACACACTCAGGTCCTGGCTGTCGACACACCATCTGCCCCGTGCAGGGTCCTCCTTGCCCACTTTGGTGAGGACATCCTCCAGCATTGTGTTGAGAGGGACGTTGTGTACCACATCATCCCATCCAGTGGTGACCTCAGACACTCTCCTCTTTATGAACGCCACCGCAACACGAAGCCAGCCGCCCACAGGGAGGTGTCCAACCAATTTTCCGCACCAAGAAAATACATTTCTTCACGTGACATCGCGGGGCATGTCTGGGACTTCATTTCCTCGTTTTCGATGCAAGACGCCGTCTTCTCCCTGGACTTGTAAACCCAGCACACATGCGCCATCCTGTAGTCTCTCTGGCTCCTTATTGAGAAGTCCAAAGTTGCGGAAATGCTCCTCTACACACGTCGCAGATACAACCCCTTCATTCACGTACACATCATCAATATATGCAGATGTTGCCTGCCTTATGCGCTCATCCTGAGCCAGAATGGTGTAAACAATCGTTTGCATGATTGATGGCGCCACGTTGAGTCCGAACCCCATACGGGTTAAGCAGTATCTCTTCTCCTTAATCAGAACTGTCTGATAAGGCCATAGTGACTGGTGTATATGCACTTGAAGGTACACCTTCCGAAGATCAAGCATGCACACATTAGACCCTGCTTGCCGCCATTCCCGTAATTTATCAGCGCACACGTCTGCAAGGGCTGTAAAGGGGTCCACATGTTTGTTTAACTCCGTATAATCAAGCACTGGCCTCACTTTTTGTTTGTTTGGCTGGACGACCGCCATTAGTGGGATTAAACATTTTGGAGGCCCCAATGCCTTCTCAGGATAAGCCATCCATTGTCGATCCAGGTGTGTAGTTCCCTATCATACTCTATGCGAGCTCCGGGGGCGGGGGGGATCTTGTACTCTAGCACTCTATTGAACAAATTCTCTGGCGGTTGTTCGTCTGACCACTTCCGAGCCACAGTCCAGGACTTTATGCACTGGTCGAACTCTGCACGAAAATCAGGCTTATCTAGGGTGAGTGCCGTGCAAACGCACTCTTCGTGTTGGGAGAACGCTACGTTCTTGGCTCCATCTACTACGACTCCGCCCAGCTGCACAATTGCATCCATTCCTAGGAGTAAATCATACCCAAGTAGCTCCCTGTCCATAATCAGAGCTTGCATGGTTACGTCAAACTGCTACCGATGCTTATGTGGATGACACTTTCTCTGCAAGAGGACAACGAGCTCCCGCCTACAGTCAGCACCAGAATTCTTGTCGTTTTTCAAGTTTCATAACGTTCTTTGCACACAAGTGTCTGGTCACAAGCGCGTAGCACTCACGCCCATTAACACGTACACTCACCGCAGGTAGCGCCTTGTTTAATGACGATCTGGGGAGAAGACTAATGCTGTAACTTCCTCCCCTAGCCCATTTCCCGGACATGCGCGAGCCAAGTGTCCCTGGTTTTTGCATTTGTGACACCGCGGTCCGCTAGGCTTCTGGGTCGTTGACCGCGACGAAAGGCAATCACGGGCCCAATGGTTTGGGCCCCCGCATCTGAAGCAGTTAACACTTCTGGTGTCATTTCACCTACTAGGCATGCTAGCCGCTGCAAATCTGTCAAAAACTCATCCATGGTCTCTCCTGGCCGAAGGCAGCGGGCAGTGAACTGTTCTAATGTCATGAATGAATCCGTCCCATAAGCTTTTACAAGGGCACGCTTGATTTCCTCGAGGTCACTCCATTGGTCCTCCGAAAGTTGCCGATACGTCTCACGAGCCGCACCCTTCAGCCGCAGTGGCAATACTCATTCCACCTTAGTTACCCCGTACAGCTCACACATTAACTCTACATCCTCTAGCCATTCTACTATTGGAACGTCCGTTGCTGTGCCACTGAACTCGGGGATGAGTCGGAGGTCAAACTGTCTTAGAACCATAATTAGAATACAGCTGAAATAGTTTCAATCAGAAGTCTTTGTCTAACGCAAAGCAACAAAACCTTTTCGTTAAAACGTCAAGCAGGGGTTCGCTAGTCACAAGTTGAGTCGAGTAGAGTTCGTTGTTCACAACATGAGATATACGTCGATGTTCTCTATTCGCATGTCTTAAACGCTTCTACCACTCCTCCCAGCGACTCGCCTTTTATAATGTTTCGGGCACACCCAATTTGCACATACCACACAAGTGCTAGAGATCTACACATCACCGGAGACCTTAAAAGACAACAGCCGCCATCGTGGGCCTCTTTTCCTTTTTTTTTTCTTTTGTGTCTGTCAGCCTACTGCCGAGAGATTCTCGCCCGTTTCTGAGGTAGGTTCTCTCTACGTCTATCACAGTTTCTTTTTATTGATGCCAGTTATAAATCACACAGGTTATTTTATCACCCTTTGATCAAAATGAAGCACGCTTATCCAAGTAGCCTTACTAATGTAGTTTCAGAATATATGGTTCTATCTAAAAAACCTGAGGAGAAATTTGACATATTTCCTTTTTATTGACATTCAATAAACACAGGCTGAATAAAAAAATAATGAAATATACTTATCCAAGTACACTCTTTAATGCAGTTTCAGAATATATATGGTTATAAAGATTCTATCTATCTAACAGTTTATGATGTATTTCCTTTTCTGTAGTAAATGTAGCCGCTATAATATTATTACACTTTTTTAAAGTATTACCTACTCATTTTTTAGTGTGTGTGTGTGAGGGTTCTATAGGTTGCTATAGAACCCTCACACACACACACACACTAAGAAATGAGTCTCTATTATTTGTGAAGCACTGTTGTTCTCATTCATGGTGTCCTTTTTTGGAAAGCTGTATTTCTCTACATTAAAAATAGATTTTATGCAAGTAAATACATAATTTCTTTTAAAACATCCCACTCCCCTCCCTCCCTCTATATCATTCATAAGCTTGCATGAATCAAATTTTTTAGAATAGCTAAACTAAGACAAATTTTCTTGATTTTAATTCAGTAATTTTTCATTTTAATTAAAGTATTACACATATTTTTAATTGTTTTAACTGATTGAAAGTTAAATTTTGTTATTCATTTGGAGAAAATTATATGCAATACAAAATAAAATTTTGTTCTTTCATGAACAAACTGGTAAAAAGAAAATACTCAAAGCCAATCACAAAGCGATGCATATGACCTTAACAATATTATTCTAAAATGTATTATTTACAATGCTTAGTATCAATGAAAGAAAAATATTGTTTCTTACATGAGAAATTTCTACCGCCTGATCCCTAGTGACCCTGTTGTATGAATATTAAAATATTTTTTTATCATAATCAGCTCAAGCAGTGCATTGAATTCATTGATTGTTACATTTTTCGTAAAAAAAAATGTAATTAATTTTTTTTATATGTTGTTCAAAATCCAGAGAGAATAGAAGTTTTTTTTTTTTTTAGTTTCATCAATTTTGTTATCGTCTGTGCTCAGTAAAAAATAATCACAATGAGAGAGGATGTGAAGAGATATATAGAGAGTGGACAAAAGAAAAGAAAGAGAATAGCTAACGAGCGCTGACAGTAGAGGAGAAAGAAAGAAAAAAAAGAAACCAGCTAGCAAACGCTGGCAGATTGTATAGACAGGGAGAGGTGAAAATATATATATGGAGAGAGGGGGCGTTTTAACCTGCGCGCTTACGAAAGACAAAAAAACAGAGTCTGCCTCTCGCTACCGAGCAAAGCAGTCGTCAACAGCGACACTGCGAACAGGTGTAATATTAGCAGTAATATAGTACTACGGTTGATAAAGCCGAGGACGGCGCACTTAATAAACATTGGAAAGGAGTCCACCTGATGTATTTGGAATAAGTTTTTGCAAAAGGAAGCTGGATGAGACGGAAAGAATTCGATGAATATTGAAAAGCTATTTTGAAGCCAGTTTTTCGGAAGGAAATCGGATAAGAAGAAAGAAGTAAAGACACTAAGACAGTGAGTGAAACAAACTCTCTCTCTCTTACTCTCTTTTTGTTTTAAACTGAGCAGACGACAATGACCAGTACGAAAATGTTGTATTTATGTCTGGCATATACTTAACTTGAACATTCTCTCACGATAAAGACAATTTATTTTCTTTCACGCATTACATTTTAAACTATCAAAACAATTGCATTTTTTTTTGTTTTATGTTCTTTCCTCATGAGTTGCAACATCCCACGATATAACAACTGGATTCCCTGCGGTAAGATATCTTATGTTATAACCACAATATAACAACTGGATTCCCTGCGGTAAGATATCTTATGTTATAACCACAATATAACAACTGGATTCCCTGCGGTAAGATATCTTATGTTATAACCACAATATAACAACTGGATTCCCTGCGGTAAGATATCTTATTTTATAACCACAATATAACAACTGGATTCCCTGCGGTAAGATATCTTATGTTATAACCACAATATAACAACTGGATTCCCTGCGGTAAGATATCTTATGTTATAACCACAATATAACAACTGGATTCCCTGCGGTAAGATATCTTATGTTATAACCACAATATAACAACTGGCGATGAAGATTTGGAAATAAGATAAACAAAAACACTTATAAAGTTCTCAAACAAATTTTCGTGCAGCAACAGTAACAATTTGAAAAAGCACAATTGAATCTAATAATGACAGTAACCCAAAAATTTCAGTTGCAAGACACCGGGAATTCATCTAGTGTCGAGCTTTCCAACATTATTACAGAATTTTCCTATGACGCCGACAGCAGCCAGACATTCAGCTTATGGTTTTCACGATGCAAGGACACATTTTACCATGAATTTTCTAACAAGGATGACGACTGGAAAAAAACGCTTGCTGATACGAAAGTTGGGTACAAAGGAAAACGAAAGGTTCGTAAATTTTATTTTACCCAAACAACCTTCTGATTTAATTTTTACTGAGACTATCAATATCTTGACGGACATTTTTGGGAAACAACAGTCCCTATTCAATATTCAATATAACTGTTTCAAACTTTCAAAAAACCAGTCCGACGATTTTTGTCACTTATGCCGGATGTGTGAATCACGAGTGCGAGAGATTTCACCTCCAGACACTGACTGAGAACCAATTTGATTTTTATAGCAGGTCTACAGTCACCAAACGATTCAGAATTTTCAGTTCCTGACTGCTAGTAAAGCTTGAAACAGATAAAAACGTAACCGTTCAGGATCTGACAACTGAGTATAACAGGTTGTTAAACTTAAAAAAGGATACAATGTTAGTCCAGCAACAACACACACTACCTTCACTAACGTCACACATCAACTCAAATAGACCCAAAGTTTTGAATAAAAACCACCGTCTGCATGCTGGTCTTGCGGTGAATGGCACTATGCTCGTTTTTGTCCCTTCAGAAAGCACAAGTGCCAAGTGTGTCATAAACGTGGCCACAAAGAAAATTTTTGTCATCCCCCCCCCCCCAAGGCCAAATCCCCTACTTAGCAAAATTACAAAAAGAAAAACCAACAGAGGAAATCAAATGCAGTGTCTGCCTCATATAAGACCTATTACAAATTTCACTGAAAAAACATAAGTGTTAGATCGTTTCCAATTCGACACAGCATCAGACATTACTCTAATCTCGTGCAAAACATGGACAAAAATTGGAAAACCGGACCTATTACAAACCAATCATGTTGCCAAGAGTGCATCTGGAAATGATATCCAACTTACTGGGGAACTGAATTGCTCTGTTTCCTTCCAAGACAGAGTATTCACCGGAACCTATTATGTAACAGACACTGATCTAAACCTGATCGGTTTGGACTGGATCGAAGAACTCAATCTCTTCACGGTCCCATTATCTGTCTTCAACACATTTTCTTTTAAGTCAGTTCAGGACACTGAAAAACATTTTACTCAGATGCTTAAATCTAAGTTCAGTGATGTTTTTCTAAAGGATTTGGGATGTTGCACAAAAATGAAAACCACTCTCAAGTTGAAAGCAGATAGCAAACCAATATTTAGACCCAAACGCCCTGTCTCTTATGCAGCTCTCAACATAGATGAAAAGGAATTGGATCGACTCAGAGAAGCTGGAGTAATAGAACCAACAAACTACTCCAGATGGGCAGATCCTATTGTTGTGGTCCGAAAAGCAAACGGCCAAGTTCGCATCTGTGCTGATTATTCCATGGGACTAAATAATGCTCTCGATACACACCAATATCCCCTGCCATACCTGAAGACCTTTTTGCCAAGTTAAATGGTGGAACCTGTTTTGCAAAAATTTATCTTTCTGATGCATTCCTACAAATCAAAGTTGATGAGGACTCCAAGGAGCTCCTTACAATCAACACTCACAAGGGATTATTCCGATACAACCATCTTCCTTTCGGGGTTAAAACTGCCGCATCTATATTCCAGCAGACCATGGATGCGATGCTGACAGGCATAACGGGAGCTACAAAATTTACTGATGACATCATCATCTTTGGCATATCCCAGGATGAACTCCTACAACATCTGATCACTCTACTTGATAGAATCCAACAGTATGGTTTCCATGTACAAGCTAAAAAATGTCAATTCTACTGAACGTCAATAAAATACATGGGTTTCATCTTTGATAAAACAGGTCAATGACCCGGCCTAGAGAACATATCAGCCATCAAAAACATGCCAACTCCAACAGACGTCAAAACTCTACGTTCTTTCCTTGGGTTGGTAAGCCATTACAGCTCATTTTTAACAGACTTACGCCGCATTCAAACTCCTCTCAATAACCTCATGAAAAAAGGGATTGCATGGAACTGTTCACTAGAATGCAAAGCTGCTTTTGCCAAAATCAAAGTTTTACTCTCTTCAGATCTTCCCTTGACCCATTTTAATCCATCTTTAGACATTATCGTGGTTTCCGATGCTTCTGACTATGGTGTTGGGAGCCATGATCTCTCACATTTTTCCTGATGGCAAGAAAGCTATCGCTCATGCATCTAGATCATTTACACCTGCAGAAAGGAGCTACAGTCAAATCAAGAAAGAAACCTTGGCGATAATATATGCTGTAAAGAAGTTCCATAAAATGATCTACGGACGTCACTTTACTTTGGTTACAGACCATAAACCTTTGATGAGCATTTTTGGATCCAAGAAAGGTATCCTAGTGTATACTGCCTATTGACTACAATGATGGGCTACCACATTATTGGACTACAATTTCTTAATAAAATACCTTTCAACTAATTCGATTGGACATGCAGATGCCCTGTCGAGATTAATTAGTACACACCAGAGGCTACCTGAAGACTGTTGTTGCAGCAATACCACTGGAGCCAGAAATCTTTTCAACGCTCGCAGCTATGATAAGAGAACTACTGATTACTTCTGACATGATTAAAGAAGCTATAGCTTCTTACATTCTACTACAAGAAGTTATCTACTACCACCGTACCAAGTGGCCAGCAGTACCCCCAAACAAACAGTTACTACCATTCTTTCAACGGAAATCCTCAGAGGTTGATGGTATACTTCTCCTTGCCGAACAGGTCATCATTACCTCATCATTGCAAAACAGAATTCTAAAACAATTCCATTTCGGACACCAAGGCATCAGTCACATGAAAGTAGATACGTTTATTGGCCAAAACTGGATAAGCAGCTCGCAGATCTTGCACGCACTTGCTCTAAATGTCAGCTAGCAGCTAAATCCCCTCGAAAATCTACACTTTCTTCATGGCCTATTCCGTTGCGCCTCCACATAGATTTTGCACGGCCCACAAATGGGCAATCCTTTCTCGTTGTTGTAGATACAGCAAATGGCCTGAGATATTACAAATGAACCATATTACTTTTGAGGAAACAATTTCCAAACTCAGAAGATTTTCAGCAGATTTGGCATTCCTGAGACTTTGGTCTCTGACAACGGCACCGCTTTTAGCTCAACCAATTTTCTACTTTCTGCCAACAAAACGGTATCAATGACAATCGCACACTACCTTTTCCTCCACAGTCGAAGGGTCAAGTTGAACGTCTTGTGGACACCTTTAAAAGAACCCTTTTAAAACTCAGGGGAGAAGGGACAACATCAGAGATACTTGAAGCCTTCTTGACAAGCTATAGGACAACACCAAACCCTAACACACGAAATGGTAGCTCACCAGCCGAATGCTTGATGAATCGGAAAATCCGCTTAGATATCGACGTCCTACATCCAAAACCACATCATTCCATCAAGAGGAACACAAAAATGGAACGGCAGTACAACCGCCACTAAAGAACATTCTCACCAGGTCAACAAGTCCTAACAAAAGACTACTGGAACAACAAAGAGTCATAGACCCATTGTATGATGAACCGGAAATGTAACGTACGAGGTAAATGTCCAAAATTCAATTTGGGTTCGACACTCCAACCAACTGCAACCATCACATCTCCCAGACAGAATACCGGATCACTCTATTCCACTAAACATCTTGTTGGACACCTTCAACTTGCCACAACAAACACCAGAAGCTTCTCAGAACTCTGCAGTTGGAGTGCAAGAACCTAGCATCCGGAAGTCAGCTCACACCCGTTGTCCAACACAACATTTGCAGATGGATCCCTACTAAAGTCGTACCAGCATCAAAATTTAAAGGGAAGATGTTGGGATGAAACAAAAATATAATGCAAAGGGGAGTAATTCTTTACTTCTTTCGGCAAAGTCGCCTCCCTTTGTCCGTAGTCCTAAACTTTAAATTCTCGCAAGAAGTCACGAGATCAACGACCGAAAGTGGACAGAGTTAAGAGAAAACAGAGTGACTTTGAAATGGCGAGATGAACATCATCCCCGTTCGTTCATGTTACCATACTTGAACTTCTAACTTTCATCTATTATGATCAAATTGTAATTACATGTGTGTGCATGTCTTCATAATAAACGTTTCCTTATTTGTTCATAAGTGCTATGTTCTTTCCTCATGAGTTGCAACATCCCACGATATACATCTGGACTCCCTGCGGTAAGATATCTTATATTGATCTAACGCATCCCATGATATAACAGAGAGAATGTATCTTTCCTTCATACAATAGAAAAGTAATGAAGCATATTAATATCATGTTAGCCATTTCTTTGCATTTTACAAACATAAATCATTAAATTCTCATGGGTTGTGAAAAAGGTTGGTTAGTTGGTTTGTTGGTTTTACGGCATATCAACCTTAGTGGTCATCTAATGCTGAAGTCTTTTTATTTTTTAACAATTTTGGTTATATAACTATATACATTATAAGTTTTATTGGTGTTCAGTATCTATGTTTATATAGTTTTAAATAAGGTAATATTTCTTTTTTTAATTTTGTTGAGTAACCCTGTTATCTTCAGATATTTAAGGAGGGTCTACATAAGTGAATATGTCCTTTAAAGTTTTTTCATTATATAGATTTAGGTAGCTTATTTTCAGGTCTTCACATCTTGTCAGCATATAATTGACCATGTATGTCTCCTGGCAGAGTATGCAAAGTATGCCTTCCTCTTTTTGAGTAGGTAGGAGTGTGTGATATAGTGTCATATAGTCTTGCTATCATAACTTCTTCCTTTCTGGTCATTCTTTTGTCTGGTTTCTGTTTGCCTATGTTTTCCTTGATTTGTTTTTAATACAGGAACTGGCAAAATGCAAAACAAAATAAAGTTTCTGTGGGGTATATGGTTAGAAAAGAAAAAAAAAAAAAAAAAAACGTACCGGGCATATCTGCATCACTCTTTGGGAAAGAAGAAGGAAAGGATGGCCAGCGCATTTGTATACGCAAAGGGCATCTTGGGAGAAGCTTTTTTTTTTTCCTGTCTCTTCCTTTTTTTTCTAGATAGGAGGATATAAAAGCAGGGAAAAATCCCCTGGGCAGCAGAGAGAAAAGAATCGTGAACATCTTCTCTTGAAAAGAATTTTGTATTGCTGACGTTCGGATTGTGCGGTGTGACATTGGTGGCGAGAGGCCAGGTGTGGTCGATTGGAAAAGAAGAGGGCAGAAACGTGCTGTTGTCGAGAGAGTGACTCATTCCTTCCCAAACCCCAGAACTGAATCCTGATAATAACCCTAGAAGCTATTTCGGCAAGTCAAGCAGGTTAACATGGCTGACTGGAGACTCAACTCAGATGTTGAGACCCTTCACTGGGGAGGGTGACCTAATTAAATAGCTGGAAAAATTAAAGATGGTGGCAAGGTTGCAAAAAATCGAAGACGTGGTCACCCTGCTGCCGCTCTACTTAGAGGGGGAAGCCCTAACTATTTACGAGCAGATGCATGATGAAGATAAGGGAGACCTTGCCTCAGTGGAACAAAGACTGAAATTGGCTTTCACCGAGAGTCCAGTTGAAGCACTCGGCAAGCTTGCAAGTTTGAGGTGGACAGGCGAGTCTGTTGATGTCTTTGCTGCAGAGATCAGAAGGCTGGCAGGATTGGCTGGTTACATGGGGAGGAGTCTGGAGATGACGGTAAAGCTATACCTAGTGAATGGCTTCCCAGAAGAAATCTCCGCGAACATGCAGAGAATCACTGAGATCAATACGATGGAAGTGGACGATCTCTTAGTCCACGCCAGAGTCCTAGTCAAGAATGTCAAGGGCCCAATCGTGGCTGCAGCTGTGAGTGGAAATAAGTGCATGAGGCCCCACTTGAATGACGAGAGACAGGAGGGGAGGCCTGCCATCAAGTGCTTCCGGTACTAGGGTCCTCACTTGCTCAAGGACTGCAAAGAGCCGAGACCGGGGGTCATCTGCTACCGATGTGGACGAGTGGGGCACATTAGCTGCTATTGCATTGCTGCACGGGACCAGGGAAACAAGTGAAGGGGAGCCATTGCGTCAATGGTTCCCCCTTCTATGCGGAAATGGCGCACAACGAAACGTTGCCTCAGTTACCAGTAGTGGTCAATGGGAAGAGAGCCATGGCCCTTGTTGACTCAGGCTGCACCACGACGTTGGTAACGAAGAATGTTGCTAGATCATGGAGCGGAACCAGGAGTATTAAGACCGTAGATGGCAGGGAGGTGAAATGCCTGCGAGAGACAACAGTGGAAGTACTGGTGCAAGGTGTGCCTATTGGACTACGAGCCCTGGTGTTGGATCGTCTGGTTGGTGATGTTGATGTGGTTTTAGGTGTAAGTACGATCAACCAACTGGGGGGCGCTACGTTGAGAGGGGGGGGCCCAATTAACTTTTGGACGCCTCAGCGCAGTAGGAATGGCAGGAGTGGAAGGTGATAGAAATATCAGAACACAAAAACCAGAGGCTTGCTGTATCGAGGACGAGGATTTCCTGGCGAGGTTCGATGGTGAGAGGTGGACGGTGGAATGGAAATGGATCTCCGGGCCTCAGGAACTACGAAACAAAGTAAGCTGCTACGAGAAAACACTGCAAGGAGAAATAAGAAAAGGATTCGAGGAAGAAGTGGAGAGGTGGATAGAGGAGAGAATTCTGAAACCGTGGACAGGGGAAGAAAAAGGAGTGCTACCATTACTGGTGGTTGTTCAACCCACAAAGAATAAAGTTAGAACGGTACTGGATTTCAGAGGATTAAAAAGATACATAGCATGCCACATTGGAAAGGGGATTGATGTATGCGAAGAGGTGATGAAGAAGTGGAGGAGAATGAAGCAGGCCACTAAGATTGTCGACCTGAGGTCTGCTTATCTCCAGATCCATGTAGATGAAAAACTCTGGAAACATCAATTGGTCCGGTACAAGGGGAAGTTGTATTGCCTGACGAGGTTATGACTGCCGTGCTGAAGACGTTGCTGAGTAAAGACTGTACAGTGGACAAGGCCACTAGTTAGTACATTGACGACATTCTCGTGGAGGAAGCAGAGGTGACAGCAGAGAAAGTGAGAGGCCATGTCGCGAGGTATGGGTTGACTGCAAAACCGGCGGAGTCTCTGGATGGAGGAGCAGCATTGGAGTTGAAACTATGCCGAGATGGCAAAGGAAGCCTTGTCTTTAGACGAGGGAATGCAATAACCGAAATCGGAACTGACCTGACAAAACAAGAACTCTTCTCGATATGCGGGAGACTGGTGGGACACTATCCAATCGCCGGCTGGCTCAGGATAGCGTGCAGCTTTATTAAATGACAAACGAGCACTGATGGCTGGGAGGGCCGTGTGACGAAGGAGGTCACGAACATGCTACAGGAAATCATCGCGAGAGTGACGAAAGAAGATCCAGTAAAGGGGGAATGGTACGTCAGCGGCGGAGACGCAGGGGTGATTTGGTGTGATGCCAGCAGTCTGGCATTGGGTGTTGTATTAGAGATGGGGGGCGTAACTGTGGAAGATGCGGCGTGGTTAAGGAAGAAAAACGACTATTCCCATATCAACGTAGCCAAACTGGAGGCCGCTATGAAAGGAATCAATCTGGCCCTGAAGTGGGGATTGAAATCAAATCCGATTCGGCAACGGTAGTTTCATGGATCCGGTCAGCAGTGACTGGCGATAAGAGAGTTAGGACCAGAGGTGCTGCAGAAATGCTGATCAAGTGCAGGCTTGGAGCACTTGCAGATTTGATAGCGAAATTCCAGTTGAAAGTATCTGTAGTGCTGATCCCATCAGAAAAGAACAAGGCGGATTCGATGACACGGGTAAAGAAGGCCTGGCTCCAAGAGAGAAAGGAGGTTTCCTCAGTATGCTGTGCAGGAGAGGAAGTTAAAAAGTTACATGAAATGCACCACTTTGGTCGAGAACGGACGTTATTCCTGGCAAGAGAGGTCAGGGAGGTAGTGATGTACTGTCAGGAGTGCCAACCGATAGACCCCAGACCATCCAGACATGAAGCAGGAGTTACACATTGCAGAGGACTGGAAGCAATTGGCCATTGATGTGACCCATTATCACCATAACCTGTATCTGTCGATGGTCGACTGTGGACCGGGGAAGTTTGCCATATGGAGAGAGATCAGGGCAGAAGCTGCATGGGCGATTGGAGGGGTCATCGAAGAAATATTTTTGGAAAGAGGGCTGGTTGAGGAACTGTTAATGGACAATGGCCCCGCTTTCCGATCAGAAGCCTTTAAAGAGGTGTGTGATAGGTGGGGAGTAAGGCAATTTTTTAGGGCAGCGTATCGGCCGAGTGGCAATGGGATAGTGGAGAAGAATCATCACACCATCAAGGCTGCTGCAGAAAAAAGCAACATTTCACCTATGGAGGCGGTGTTTTGGTACAACATCTCACCGAAAACCAGACAAGATGAGGCAACTGTGCCTCATAGAGCCATCTTTGCATATAAGTGGCGGCATCTGTGCAACAAAATGGTAGGAATTGAGGGTGAAGAAGCTACAATTAAAGTGGGCGAGGAGGTGTGGGTAAAACCCCCCCAATGCAAAATGTACCACTTGCTGGGGGAGGGGGGTTGTAACGGGAACGCAGTCAAAGAACAACGTAATGGTGAATGGCGTTCCCCGGCATATTCTAGACCTGCTTCGTGTAACCCTGCCGGTGCGCAGTGATGGCAGTGAAGAGGAGGAAGTCGATATCCACAAAGAAGCTAATGATGCACCCCAATATTGTGGTTCATTACAATCGGATGAGAATGTCTGTAGTGAACCTGAAAATGTCAACCCCCAAGAAGTTGTCCCCCAGAGGCCTCAACGTGAGAGGAGGAGGCCTGCTTGGATGAAGGATTATGAAGTGTCTTATTGATCTCAAAGATCAGAGGGGCGTGTGGGGGATATGGTTAGAAAAGAAGAAAAAAAAAAAAGAAAAGAAACGTACCAGGCGTATCTGCATCGCTCTTTGGGAAAGAAGAAGGAAAGGATGGCCAGCGCATTTGTATACGCGAAGGGCATCTTGGCAAGGCAGAGCATGATGGGAGAAGCTATATTTTTTTTTCTGTCTCTTCCTTTTTTTTCTAGATAGGAGGATATAAAAGCAGGGAAAAATTCCCCGGGGCAGCAGAGAGAAAAGAATCGTGAACATCTTCTCTTGAAAAGAATTTTGTATTGCTGACATTCGGATTGTGCGGTGTGACATTGGTGGCGAGAGACCAGGTGTGGTCGATTGGAAAAGAAGAGGGTAGAAACGTACTGTTGTCGAGAGAGTGACTCACTCCTTCCCGAACCCCAGAACTGAATTCTGATTACAACCCTAGAATTTCTAAAAGACATCTAAACACAAAATACTCAAATTTAACACTTATTTCTACAAAACTCTATAATGAAAATAATGTTAATTCCGGATACAAACGGAATGTAATAAAGGAAGCAATTATCTTACCAGCACATTTCATCATCTCAATATTATGTTTTGCCCAAATTGTGGGCAGTTGAGATAAAAGAATTGTAAATAGCAAAGGCAGGAACAAGCAACATTTTATACCTTGAACTGCACCCAACATCTGAAGGAAAAACAAAATAAAAAGAAATTAATGTCAATAAATTTCAAAACAAAAGAACATTTGCTTACTGGATTTTAAAATTAATACTTATTTTCAGTTTTCTTCAAACTTTTCAAATGGCCAAACAAGTAATTTTTGACTTGAAATCAACTTGTGTCACATTATATTCTGTTTAATTTATATAAATGGACAGTTTTAATTTAAATTGTTTTGTAAATTTTAATAACAGACTTTTTAAAAAATGTATGTATAGGTAAAACTCTGCGATATTCAAGACTATATGAAATAATTTTCAGTCAAGAAGATGACACTGATAGTTTCTCAGGTTAAATCCTGAAATGTAACATTTTTAAAAGGTGGGATGAGAGATACTGTTCAAAAGTGAAAAAATCACAACGCTGGCTATTACATCTGCAAGTCCCTGTGCAATTATGTAGACTGACTGGAAGATTTCTACAGCTTAATGGAACACACCACACTCTAATAAATAATCATATGAATGGCATTAAACCTTCTCTCACTGCAGACTTTGTTTCCCTAAAGGATTCATATACTTCAGCAATTTCAATTCAGAAAAATTGGGGGAAAATAAGCATCATACTGATGGAAAAGAAAGTTTCATTCACAAAGTATGAAAATACATAATTTACACAGCAAATGAAAATCATATTGAATAACAAGTAAAAAAAATCCAAACCTCTTGGTTGGTAACAAAAAAAAGAATAGCTTGAAATTATTTCTTTCACAGTTGGAAAAAATGTATTGGTTGTATGAGTTGAAAGTTAATTTGTCATTTTCATAAAAGTAATGTAGTCTACAGGCAAAGCAAAAGATAGATTTTCTTTTCAAATTGGAATAATGACAAAGAAGATCCAAAAGATAGAAGAAACATTTTTGAAAGGAGAAAGGCTTACTTCATATTAGTTGAATTGGAATCACTTGAACGATGCTTAGTGATGATCTCAGATTTCCATCTGAAGGAATTACTGTAGCATGAAAGGCAATCAGAAAATGCATTTTCAAATTGTGTGATACCATCTCAACATAACATTTGCTTATTTAAATGTTGTTGTTTTTTTGTTTAAATTTGTTTCTTTGATAAAATGTAATTGTTTAAGTAAAAATTTTCTTTTTATGAATCTCTAAAGTTTACAAAACAAAACATTTTGTAAATAAAACATTTTTAATTAAAGAAATGAGCAAAGGCGAATTTGTATATAGTTTTGTTTATAATTTAATGTTCTGCTTTATTTTCCTCCTCATCAAGGCAGAGTTAGACACAAGGTCATTTTTTATATGAGGAAAATTCAGCTTGTTAAAAAGGAGCACATTGAATTGGAGTGAGTGAGTTTGTTTTGATTGATTGAGATTGTCGGACTGACTTCCTCATCTTGGTTGTTATAGTAACAACGTTTCGGCCGTTTTGCCTTCCGGCCTTCATCAGGTGTTTTGTATCGAACTGGAGAACTGTTTGTTAGGAGTCTCGAACCCAACCCTTTATTATTATTATGGGGGGTACCGAGTTTGCTTTTTTTTAATAGCATTTCAACCTTCAGGAGTCATTTTATGTAAAAAAAAAAAGAAAGTTTGTTTTCAAAAATAAAATGTTTTCAATTTCTTGAAAGATTTGTTTTTCCAAAGTAAACTGTTATTTGTTTAGTTTAAAGGAATTTGAATAATTTTGTTTCTTTTAAATACTTTACAATTTGTTGAGGCTCTGATGCGTTGATGCTTTAAAATATTTTTACTAGATGTGTTTGTGCCTTCTACCTATTGTGAACCCTCCAGCGCAGCTCAGCTCAGGTGCATAGGCTCGTGATTGAAATGCACCCGTAGCCGATACCTGTGGCGTCACCCGTGGTTTCGTCTAGTGGTCGAATTCGTCTTCGCCGTCGTCGTCGGTCGCTCTCTGGTTCCGCTTTCAAATCAGCTTCCAACCGTCACCTGGGCTATCGGAGAAATATATTGCATTCACAACAGCGTTCCAATCAAAGAAAAGAAAGTCAAAACTTAATTGGTTTACTGTCTGCTCCTTCTGCTGTCTTCCGCCGCTAGGTGGCTGTTTACGCGAGCTGGCCCAGACCTTATAGTTGATTGACTACAGTCCATGGTCTGGCTATGCTCTCAGAGTCTCTTAAAAAAATAGGAACGATGTACTTTTCTTCCGTTTGTTTTCTTTTTTTTTTCAATTTTCCTTCCTTTCTCTCACAGGGAGATTTTGTGTTTTCGAGAGAGAAAAAAAAAGTTTGTGTGCCCATGGAAATTCGTTTGCATGTCTCTTAACGAAACGAGAAATCCTGGTCATGGCACCAAACTGTGACCCCTCCAGTGCGGCTCAGCTCAGGTGCATAGGCTCGTGATTGAAATGCACCCATAGCCGATACCTGTGGCGTCACCCGTGGTGTCGTCTAGTGGTCGAATTCGTCTTCGCCGTCGTCGTCGGTCGCTCTCCGGTTCCGCTTTCAAATCAGCTTCCAACTGTCACCTGGGCTATCGGAGAAATATATTGCATTCACAACAGCGTTCCAATCAAAGAAAAGAAAGTCAAAACTTAATTGGTTTTTCTTAACACAGAATTGATTATTGTCTTTGACTTTACAATATAATAGTTACACACTGACCTAGTCATGCAACTTAGGGGGCTGGCAGTTTTGTTTCTTTTACCAAGTTCTCCGTTCTTCATCTACCGTCAGTCCACGGAAAGGGATCAGCGAAAACAGACACCAATTAGCCAAGTGTCTTGCTTTTATCAAATCAGTCGTTCCTCCGTCCACCTTTTTGGAGTTATTCTTTCTTTCTTTCCTTTCCTCTCCCTCTCTCTGTTTCCCTGATTTCTACTCCTCCTTTCGGCTTTATCTATCCCCATTTTTAACCCTCATTGCACTGAGGTGTTCCTTATCATGTAACTAGGAGCTATTAGTCACCTCCAGGTCGACAATGCCTGGCGGCGACCCCTCACCCCTGATTCCCACCCCAAGCTGTCAGCTTAAGAATCTGGATTTCTTCATATCACTCAACAGAGGGCCTAAAAACAACCTTTTCGTCGTTAACGGATTTCCAACAATAAGAACAATTATTTGTTTTTTTTTCTCTCTGACAAAATCCCATAGACATTTCTGTTCAAACAACATCAAACCATCATCATCATTAGAATTCAGCCGTGTGAATTCCTCTGAATTCGTGTCGACTAGCAAGGTCATTCAGCATCGCTCGGTCCGCATCATGTCACACCTATCAGTAAATGTTTAATTGTTATTGCAGAGTGTGCAGTTTGGTGTTTCCTCACATTTGATTAGGAATGAGTTTTGTGTAGCTGATATATTTTCAGTTCACTACAATCTCACCCATCTGTTCTTTCAACGCTTTTTGGTTTTTTCTTGATGTTCATGTAATTTGTTCTTTGTGCATGTGTTCCATTTGTTTTTGCAATTTGTTTTTCAGGTATTTTTTTTTTTTTTTTTTTTTTCAGATCTGTAAGTGGAAGTTTGATTGGCGGGGGGCTTCTCTAGTTAGTTTATCTGCTTCTTCATTTCTAGGAATATCAACATGCCTTCGTATCTAGACTATTACAATTATTTCACCTTTTGCAGTTATTTCTTTGTATTCTTGTGATGAAAGGGTGTTTGTTTTTGTTTTTTTCCTTTTCAACAGCCATGATACAGGATATCTGTGTATATAATGTATTTTTGTTTGTTGCTGTCTTAGATGAATTTGAATGCCATTTTGATGGTTTGTAATTCAGCTGCATATATTGAGGTGTCGTTGGGCAATTGTGTTTAGAAATGGCTGTGCCCAGCTGTAAAGGCAGCGATTCCATTCATTTTGGATCTGTGTATATCTCTTGTATTCTGAATATTTTTCTCTTGAGTTCTCCATAGCTGTTTCTAATTATTAAGTTGTTTGGATTGTTTTTTTTTTATTTGATAAGTGTTAATATCTGGCTTATTTAATGTCCATGGTGGTCTGTTGTTTGTTTTATGTGTAATTATATAGTTTGTTTTTTATCATTAAATTGGAATATTGCTCCTTAATTCTGTGTCCGAATGAGGATATGTCTTTTGATTTGCCTAAATAGAAATGTATGGATTGTGAATTAAAGCTTGTCTCATACACTGGGTTTTCAGGATTGCATTGCAGTTTTATTGCATATTGTACAGCTAGTTTTTCCCATCTTATGTGTACAGGTGGTTCATGGAGTTCCACATATAGGTTTTCCATTGGTAAGGTTCGATAAGCTCCCAAGCCAAGTCTCAAACCTTGATTCTGTAATTTCCTTAAGTAGGATTTGCAAGTGAAGCTGTATATGGCACAACCATTGTCCAGTTTGAATCAGATGTGTGTACAGTATATTTTGAGCATTGTAGCCTGGTTTATCCCCCAGTCTAGTTCAGATATCATTTTTAAGATTTTTATTGCTTTTAAGAATTTTTGTTTCAAGTTGTTAATGTGCACCTTGAAGTTCAGTTTATTGTCAAAAGTGATTCCTAAGAATTTGGTATGTTGAACTACTGGTATCAGTTGTACATCTAATTTGAGCTGTGATTTGAGGTTCAGAAGTAGACACATGTGGTTTTGCTTTTGGATAGTTTAAATCCATTTTGATTAATCCAATTGTCTATTTCATTGAGGCAGTTTTGCATTTCTTTTTCGATAGTTGGCATGTTTGATAATGAGCAAGTAATAGAGAAATCATCTATGAATAGTTTTTTTTTTCAAATCCCATGTTAAACAGTTTTAGTTATATCATTGATTTTATTTAGAAATACTATCATGTGGTATTGTATTTTATTCAGAAATACTATCATGTGGTATTGTATTTTATTTAGAAATACTATCATGTGGTATTGTATTTTATTTAGAAATACTATCATGTGGTATTGTATTTTATTTAGAAATACTATCATGTGGTATTGTATTTTATTTAGAAATACTATCATGTGGTATTGTATTTTATTCAGAAATACTATCATGTGGTATTGTATTTTATTTAGAAATACTATCATGTGGTATTGTATTTTATTTAGAAATACTATCATGTGGTATTGTATTTTATTTAGAAATACTATCATGTGGTATTGTATTTTATTTAGAAATACTATCATGTGGTATTGTATTTTATTTAGAAATACGATCATGTGGTATTGTATTTTATTTAGAAATACTATCATGTGGTATTGTATTTTATTTAGAAATACTATCATGTGGTATTGTATTTTATTTAGAAATACTATCATGTGGTATTGTATTTTATTTAGAAATAGTATCATATGGTATTGTATTTTATTTAGAAATACTATCATGTGGTATTGTATTTTATTTATACTGTGGTACTCCTGTTTCTTATATGTATTGGTCTGATATTGAGTTTCTCAAGCATACTTTTTATGTTCTGTAAGAAAGGAATTCTGGGATAAATATTACTAGGTTTCCTCTGATTCCTATATTGTGAATATCTTTCAGAATTGCCTATCTCCATGTAATGTCATATGCTTTTTCAAGATAAAAAAAGAGATTGAGACTACATGGTGGTTTCTTATTAGACTATTATGGATTACTGTTTCTAGTCAGTCATTAGTACTTTGGTTTTGTCTGAATCCATTTTGATGTTTGGATAGGATGTTATATTTTCTAGATGCCATATCAGCTTTCACTGGATTCATCTAAAAGGATTTTGTTTTCAATGACTGAGAACAGAAAAGATAAAGTGTATGATCAGAACAGATGCTACACTTTGCTCCTAGTCAAAAGAAAAGTTTTATTGTTTTTTATTATTATAAATTTATTTTTTTAGATCTCCAAATTTTCAAAGCAAAATATTTTATAAATAAAAGTTTTTTATTAAAAAAAATATCTGCAAATGCAAGTGTAGCCATAAGTTTTGTTTTTCAAGTGAAAATAAAACCAATGTCAAGGCAAAGTGTATCCTTTCGGACGTTGCTCATTCTGGGGCAGAGCAACTTGCTTCTCTAAATTTGGTGCCCTAAAGCAATAGTTGCTCCAAGGATGGTAGAGATGGACTTATTTGAAAGGGTGGGGCTGAAGTTTGGTTCTTAATGTGCATTATTTTTTGTTTATTTTTCAGGAACCCCAGTTAGCATGTTGAGGCATTTTTTCAAATGGTCGCTTAATCGTCACAACACAACATGCATTCTGTAGACATTTCAATATTGTCCCCTGTGGTTGTGTTTCAGGCCGGCAGTCGATTGTTTCATGCGTAAACAACTTCAAGGAAATGGGTGATGTAAAGAAAAAGAAACCTGGCCTCTTACAAAACATTGATGCAGTGAAACAATGACATTAAATTTGAACTCAATCTCAGATCAAACGTTTCAAACTCAAATCTAACTGTTCTCTTCTCTCTGCACTTTCCACACTGACGCCCAAAATAAAGAAGACGGCTCTTTTATAGAGAGACCCAACCACATCTCATTTGCATACCCCCTCCCTCCTCTCCTGTCACATCACATGATTTTCAGTCCATAAATACCAAGGGGCAGCCATTTTTATTTTCTCTTTTTTTTTCTTTCCTAACACAAGCCACACGATGCATGAGGTAAAGTTCTTTACTTTTAACCACACGCCCCTTTGATCTCTAAGATCAATAATTAGTATCATAGTCTGCCATCCACGTTGGGCGTCTTCGTTCACGGTGCGATCGTCGAAGAGGCTCTTCTTCAGACACTTCAACATCAGCATCAACCTCCCCTTCCTCTGATGGCAAGGAGACTCTCCGTATATCTAAAATGTGACGAGGCATTCCGTCAATCGCTATTTTGTTTTTGGAGAGTACTTCAGTCACTGTACCTTTTCCTCAGCGAGTCGTGCAACAAGAATTGGGTGGTTTCAACCACACTTCTTCACCAACTGCGATGTCCATGCAGGCCTGTTCTTCTCTGTGTTACAGTCAATGGATGTCGCCATTCATAAGAAAAAATAGACCGGTGTGGCACTGAATTTTCGTCTTGACCAGCCTTCGGCTTCATATTGTACTACATATTTGTTGAAATCTGGCTTCTTGATGTCACAGCTTTTATAGTGCAATGGTGCCTCTCTATAATTCCATTTCCACTTGGATGGTATGCAGCTCTAAAATATAGCCCCACATTTCACTTCGCACATAAGTCTCTAAAAACTTCCAAGCGGAAAGACGTACCATTATCCACCAACACCTCTTCTACTGGCCCCCTTTCCATAAAAACCTCCTCGACAACTCTCTTTACCTCTTCTGCTGTTTCATTCTTGATTTTCCACCATATCGCTACTCTCCCAGGACCACAATCAATCATAGTTACATGCGGTTCATGTTGATAATGTGTGATGTCAATGGCCAATCTCTGCCAATTCTCTTCAACATGCAGTTCCCCTTTTTCATGTCTAGCCGGTGCAGGGTCGATTGATTGATATTCCCTACATTGTTCCACCACCTTTTGGACGTCTTGCATTGTGACGTGCGGGTTTACTTTTCTTGCCAGGTAGAGGGTCCGTTCCTTTCCAAAATGATGCAGGTTATGCAGGTCTTTTAAATTCTCTACTGCACAACATGCTGGAGCCCCGTCTCTTTCTTTGTGTAGCTAGGCTTTCTTGACTCTTGTCAGCCCATCTGCTTTATTTATTTGTGACGGAACTAAGGTAATAGTTACCTTTAGTTCGAATTCTCGAACCAAGTCTCCCAGCGCTCCAAGTCTACGCTTGATAAGCATCTCCGCTGCTCCTTTTGTTTTGATCCGCTTATCACTAGACAGCTCCGATTTAATCCACGACACCACTGTTGCAGAGTCTGTTTTAACGTTCACTATCTGTAGCCTCCATTTTAGAGCTAGATTGATGCCTTTCATCACAGCATCAAGTTCCACAACATTGATATGGGCACTATCATCCTTTTTGTGTAGTCAAGCAGCATCTTCAACAGCCACTTCTATTTCCAATAATACCCCTAATGCTACACTGCTACCATCAGTCCATATCACCCCTTCATGGCCCTCCTTTACATGCCATTCTCCTCTCACAGGGTCCATTTTTTTCACTTCTGCAATGACTTCTTGTATCATGAGAAGCACTTCTTGATCAACTGCATCTTCCCAACTGTCTGTCCCAGTCTGCCTTTTAATAAAACTTCACGCAGTTCAAAGCCATCCAGCTATTGGGTAGTGGCCAACCAGCTTTCCACATATAGAGAAAAGCTCTCTCTTGGCTAGGTCAACCTTGGCTTCAGGGATCTCATTTCCTCGCCCAAACATCAATTTTCCTGCCTTATTGTTTTGTAGTCGAAATCCCAAAGCCATTCCATTTTCCAGTGACTCAGGCGGTTTTGTCGTCAGTCCATATGCTTTGATATGCTCTCTCACCCTTTCCGCAGTCACCTCTGTTTCGTTCACTAATACATCGTCGATGTAAGAGCAGGTGCCTCTCTTCACTGCATCGTCTTTGGCCAGCACTGTCTTAAGAACTGCCCTCATTATCTTTGGTGCGGAGTTCAGACCAAATCCTAATCTGGTCAGACAATAAATTTGACCTTTGTACTCTACCAATTGATATTTCCACAATTTCTCATCCACATGAATGATTAATATCAGAAAAACACTATTTTCAATTTTTGTTGTGTACATGTTTAATGGCATGTTTAACTGGATTTCAAATTTGATGAAATTTTGTTTTAAAAATCAAAATCAAGTTAATATAGGTTCAAGTTTGGCCATAATCAGTTATCGATGTTTGCTGTGGTCCAGTATGTTTTTGTTTAAAAAGTTTAACATTTAAATCAATAGAAAAGAGGTTTTTAAATTTTTTTATGTAATTATCATAAATTTCCAAAGAGTTCTTTGAAATCCATAAGAAAGGCACATGATACACAAAATTTTACGGAAAATAATCCCTTCATTCTTGCCAATTTCACTTTCTCACTTAATATCAGCAATAAGTCAACAGCAGCTAACAAATAAAAACATGTTATTTGAATTCATGAAAGAATCTGAAAAATTGAAAATATGAATTTCAAAAATGTTCTTAAATGTTCCATCATCATCATCATCATCAGAATATATAAAATAATCTGGATTTTTTCCCCCTATAAATTAAAGTTTTATAGAAAAATAAGTGAGTACTTCTTATGATAAACTTTTCCGTTACACAATTAGCCTACATCATCATGGGTGTTTTCTAGAAATTATCTTCTCATTTTATATCCTTTCATTTATTGTTAAATTTTATCCAGGAAATCTTTCACAATTACATTTTCTATAAAAAGACTAGCAAACTTTTTTACTCTCTTATATTTATCTACTCTTCCTATAATTCAAAGACACTGCCAGGCATAGGTAACATACTACTCAGATATAATTATTGTTTATGTTTCCTTTATTCATAATTATCTACAGATTACAATACATTTTAAATGTTAATAACAACCGCTCTCTCATCTTCATTTTTATTTTCAAGATTCAATCATATTGTACTGGCAGAATATGTGAATAATGGAATGCATAAAGAATACACAGATTTGTGCTAAGGCTGATTATAAAGATAACACCTATTCTTATTCTGAAATTACAGTTTCTATTAACAAACTGCTCGCACTGTCATAATGATGGTGTCTTCTTCACTTACCAATTTCCTCTTTTATCATCTCCGGATTTTAATCAGATTTTCTTTACATAGATTTTGATTTTTGTTCGCAACTGTTCCTCCACTCTATTTTTACTTTAACATTTCATAAATTTTCACAATTACATCCTACATTGTCAGGTTTTATCAATTTTACAGCAGACATGTTGGTTTCAATGCCGAAAATTCTATTACGAAAAAAAAAAATAGACTACTTCATTTACGGGCAAGTTAGTTCTCCGTTTACATAGAGAACTTTTACTTTTTTTTTACAAGAGAATCACCACTTATCAAGGGCCAAAGGCTACTCGAGGATAAGGGTTAATGAGTGTACAGAAGTCACCGGAACCACAGCGTAGTAATTGTTAGTGGTGGAAATTGAGTAGAAATGTATTATTTAACAGCTGACTCAAAAAAAAAACATGTTTTACACTGAAATTGAAGATCAGATTATTCGGAACAGAATTTCACAAGCGGGCAGTTCTAGGAAAGAAGCTTTGTTTATGGAATCTATGTTTAGGTAAATGGGGTAAAATTATTGATCATAATTTTAGCTAGACAAGTGTTTTTTGTGAAATTTTGGCAAGGGAGGGACCATAAATTGAAGCTCAGGTAAGTACTTGCCATGAAAATAACTACAGAGCAGAGACAAGCTTGCAACGTCTCTTCTGTGGAGAAGAAGTTGCAGGGAAGAGAAAAGGGCATCACCTACTAGGTTTCAAAGCTGGTTTTGAACTCTGTCAAGGCAGGATAGGAGGATCCAAGCAGCTTCTGCCCAGATGTACTTGGCTCCTATACAGGTAGAGGATTGCATCAGCAATGAGATATCAACTGGAGTGATAGAATGATCCAACCATTTTTCTGGTGATCTTGGTAATAGATTTGATGTTTCATTTCAGATTAGGAGTGAAGATCAACCCCAGAAGCTTGTCAAAACATTATGCTTCACTAAGATGAGAACCATTCATTTTCAATTGATGTTGATGATGGAAAGAGAAAAGCTTGGTTTTAAATGCATTAAAATTAACCCGCCACCCTTTTCCTATTGCACCACCTGCTCAAGATCAGAAGAGAGAGAATCAGAATTATCTTGGTCATTAACGGCCTTTGAAGTGTTGCCATAGTTGTAATGTCATCTGCATAAATGTCTATGAATGATGTAAGAATGTGACTTGGGAGATCATTGATGAAGATCAGGAATAGAGTTGGGCCCACGAACCCTGAGTGGTACTATAAGCTTCTGATTTTTGTTCATCGACGTTTTAAACCTATCAGAGAGAAATTATTTAATAATTGAGAGAACATTTCCAGCTATTCTGTCGCTGGAGATCTTGTGAAGTGGCCCTTTATGCTATACCCTATCAAAAGTCTTTGATATGTCAAGAGCAATTGATCTAGAAATGAAGCCCCCATCAAGAGATTCACTAATCCCATGTGATGTGTTAGCACATCAGCTGTAGATCTAGCAAAGCGGAAACCATATTGCATGTCACTAAGTAGGTTATTCCTGTCAAGGTGGTTGACCACTTTTGTTTATCTGTGATTCCAACAATTTACTCATGACACACAGGAGACTGAGAGGCAGATGACAGATTTCTAGAATTTTTAAATACAGGGCAGATTTATGAAGCATTTTAATTATAGTGCTGAAAAAGCTTCAACCAGAACTAGCTCCCATACTTACAAAGCTGTTTAAGAGTTGTCTTAAGGAGAAACATTTCCCAACACCCTAGAAAACCTCATCAGTATACCCAGTATTTAAAAATTCGGTGATTGGTCATATCCCTCTCAGTACAGATACAGAAACCTCCTGTGCATCATGACTAAGTTGCTAGGATCTGTGATAGAGAAGTAGTCAACTCCCTCAGCAAAAATAACCTCCTAAGTGACATGCAATATGGTTTCCATTCTGCTGGATCTATAGCAGATGTGTTAATTGTTATATCTCATAGGATTAGCAACTCTCTCAACTGGGGCTTCGTTTCTAGGGCAATTGCTCTTGACATATCAAAGGCTTTTGATAGGATATGGCATAAAGATCTACTCCATAAGATCTTCAGCTACAGTATAGCTGGGAATTTCTTCTCAATTATTAAATTACAAGCAGTTCAGCTCGACTTTGCCTGGACCCTATATACTGTTCACAACTTGCCCTATGTGTGAATACACTTTATGTAAGATTTCAAATGTTTGGACCAAAATTTGTCTGAGTACTTTTGTAGAGACGGCAGATGTCAATTTTTTTAAACTTTGATCCCAATTTTGACCTCTTAACATTTATTATTTTGGTTTCAAATCAAAATACAAAGTTTTACCCATGTCCAAGTTACCTACATCTAAGTTTTCAAATCTTTAGACCCAAAATTGACAAAGAAATTTGGTAAAATATGAAAAGGTCAACTCTTTTAACTTTGACCTTTTGACAGCCAAAGTTTCACTCCAAAGCTGATTAAAATGCTTGCTGCATGTCTGAATACCCGTTATGTATAAATTTCAAATGTTCAGACCCAAAATTAGCTGAGTAGTTTGCTAGACACTGCAAAGGTCAAATCTTTTGAACTTTCACTCTTTGGCAGCTCAAATTTTCAACCCAAACCGATTAAAAAGCTCGCCCTATCTCTGAATACTCTTTATGTAAAATTTCAAATGTTAAAACCAGAAATTGGCTGAGTAATTTGGTAGAGACAGCAGAAGTCAATTTTTTTTTTTACTTGGACCCCAATTTTGACCCCTTAACATTTATTTTTTGGGGTTCAAATCAAATTAAAAAGTGTCATCCATTTCCAAGTAACCTACATTTAAAATTTCAAGTGTTTAGACCCAAAATTGGCGGAGGAGTTTCGGAGAGTTTTTAAAGGTCAAATTGTTGAACTTTGACCCCTTGACAGCCAAATTTCTGGCCGAAAAATTTTTTCCCAAATCTCAATACCCTTTATGTCAAATCTCGAGTCTCTAGACCAAAAATTAACAGAGTTATTTGCTCGGGAAATGTACACACACAGACACATTTTCACTTTTATAGATATAAAGATTACATTTCTTGTCCGAGTGACACATTATTTCGTTAAACTTTCTAGTTTAAGACAATTTTATTTCTCTACCTGGACTTTGGGCCAAGATCACAGTGTAGTACTCTTATGCTACACTTTACTTTTTCTGTTCTCTGTCAGTGAAGGAGAAATCCTTCATGACTGACACAATTTTTATGTTTGTTTCTATTTAGATTGACCCTTTTTGGGAGCTGGATTTTTCTCACATTATAAACCTACCTGTGGAGAGGAAATTAAATAGGTACTTAACTAGAAACTAAGCATCTTCTACAAATATTTAAATATTGATTTTGCATTTTTTTCTTTATAATTGGGTAGATTCGTGTCCATTCGATTATAATCTGGTGGAAAAAATTGTACAAAAGACGGGAAAAAAATATTGGGGGTGGTGAGGTGATACTGACGCACACGTGAAGTAAAAAAAATCATATATTATTTAACTGGAATTCATTATTGAGATGAGTATTATTTATTAATTTTATTGCAGACCATTGTTCTCATCTTTTTCTTAGTTGTTTCACAACATTTCGGCCAACTTTAATTCACCATTAAAAACTAATGCAACGATAAAAGTGAACACATGTTACATATTTACAAAGCTTATTTTCTTGTCTTTTCAACCATATATTTTAAAAATTTGATCAGAAATGATGAACAAAGACTGGTTGGGATTGCTTTAATTATATATTCTGATAACTGAATAGCTCTAATTAAGCTAATTATGATTTGATAACAAAATAGTTCCAACTAAATATGTAAGAACATTTTTTTTTTATTCATATTTTAATTTTTTTAATTTTTAATTTGTTCTGGAATAAAAAATAACAACAAAAAAAGACATTTATTTACACAATACTATCGCTGATAGTAATGCTGCTCCTACTAAAGATAGTTTTTAGATACTTTTTAAAATAGAATGATTTTTTTCCAGGTATCATGATTTTAAATTGCTTGGTACCACAAGAGACAGCAGGTTACAGTAACAAATTAAAACAGGAAAAAGATTGATTTATTTAACAGTGGGTGTCCGAAGAAATTCTTTTTCAAAATTTTCCAAAGTCGTTTTTTTTTTAACACAACAAAAAAATGAGCTGTCAAAAGAATTTCGGACACCCGAATCTATTAAAAGTAACATCTCTTCTAGTTAATTTCCAAATTTCATGACGAAATTCTTAACGCAAACACAGTACAACCATTTACAAATCAGGAGAGGGGGATCATTACAAAATCTTACTGAAAATGCTGCTTTATGTTAACATTTTATCAGTTTATTTGCTTAAAACTCTTAAAATATATAATGTACATTATTATTTATTAATTCATTTGAAAGTATATTCATTTCCGAACAAAACAGTGGTATCTAGAGGACTTAAGATGCTTTAGATTTTAAAATATGACGATTTTGGCAGAACCCCCTTGAAATCTGTGATTATCCAAAGCGTTTTATTGTCCGTGTGTATTGCTATTTTTATGGGACACATTATTCATTAAATAAAGGGTTTGCTTCAACTTTAACTTTTGATTCAGTAGTTTAAATGCTTCACAATTTATTTCGATTTTTTAGAAATATGCATAACATAATAGCGGCAAGGTTTTCAAATTGCTGTCATAGCTTGTGCAGGTTTTAACTTTCATTAACAGAACATAACTGGGTGTATCACAAAATATTTCAAAATAACTTTTAGAATTAATAGTTCTTTTAGAGATTGTGCATAAATAAACATGAAAGATCACGTTCAGGCTCTTAACATTTTACACAGTAATACAGATCGTGCTGAAATAGTAACATTATTATTTATTGCCCCAATCTTAATGTGGGAGGCATGTAACAAGTAAACAATACCTATCTTATCCAGTATAAGAATAGTATGTAACAATATAGTACAATCCGTATTCTGTATACTTACAAAACGTGATATAACATCTACACCAATACTATGAACTCTACATTGGTCATGGCAGTCATTTAAAATTGTCATAGATTCTTGAAAATTCAACAACAATTGATGAGAGAGGTAGAGTTAAGGCAGCCAATAACCATCTCAATACAGCAATAATTGACAATGCCTACTAGGGGCCACAAGGTCCATCAACTAAAAGTAAAAAGATCAATATCCCCCCCAGTTAACGCAGATAACAGTCTGTTATGATGTTAGTATTTGAATAATTGACGAGGGAGAACGCAGTAACACTTAATAAATATGTATTGACGAAAAGACATGAAAAATGTAAATTGAGCAATATCTTTGCTCAACTCAACTGCTGGACTAGTTGGTGATGACCATACTCTCCACGTGTCCGTCTCTGACAGACTTTGTACACCGATCCTTGTTACCCGGTAGTGAGATCATGGAATAGTTCATTATTCCAGGCAGTAGAGGTGGGTCCCTAACACCTGACTCCCAAGCTTTTTGTAAAAGCTTTTAATACTTCTTTCGTTTACGATCGATCATTCATGGATCGGTGACCTTTTTTTCACTGAACCGACCGTCATTGTTCAGGTGTTATTTGGGGAGGTTCATGTTAAAGTTAGAGTTATTGAACTTGGTGGCCTTTAGGCATATCCAAACCGTTGTGTAGAACATCATCATTATACACATTAATTAGTGATTCCATCATTTTGTGTGTTTACTATAGTTTTGGTCAATTTCTAAGGAAGATCATTCATGCAGAAAGTTATGAATAAATAAAATGTACAATAAAAACAATGGATAAACAATATAAGACTTACCTTTTATAAAACAAATAGATTTTTAATGATAAAATTAATTTTAACCTGTTCTGTTGATACATGTATCTAAAGATACTGCTTACAGGCCTCTATACTTTTTTGGAAAAAATGGCACAAATTTTGATTATCACCTCTGTCATTTTAAATAATCAAATCCAAACAAATTTTTTTAGTTGATCTTGCTTTTGCAATTTTTATCTCAAGAGTCATATATTCTATTATATGAATATATTTTTTTATTATCAGAAACCTGTTGTATAAAAAAAATCCGTTTAAACTTCATATCGCATAATATTTGAATTTAATATCATTTAAAGCTTTTTAAAAATAATAATTTTTTAGAATTCTGTTTTTTTGTTGTAATTCAAATAATTATATTACCGAGAAGAAAAACATCCAGAAAAATTGTTTATTCTATTTTTTTTAACATAATAATATTGATTTTATGTCCAATTTTATTTACAACTTTAAGGTAAGTAAAAAAAAATAACAGGATTTTGTATATATATATATATATATATATATATATATATATATATATAAAACACTATTTTTTAATTATTTGATCTTTTCAGCTTTAAAAAAATGTTGAAATTTTTATCGACTTACATTTATTTTTTTTAGTTTTCGGGAGTAGAACATCTAAAAAAAAAATTTAATGAAACCTACTTTTAATATATAAGTTTATTTAATAATGAATAAATATCGAAAACTTCAGGAAAATATGACCATCATTTGATTTTTGCTAGATTTTTAAAACATGGGTGTGTCTATAGCTTCAAAAACGTTACTTCATAGAAACATAGTTTTAAAGCGTTAATAATGTAAACACGATTTTTATCTCACATTTTCATTATTTTTGTATGCTGTAAAAATTTTTTTAAAAATATTCGCAGTTTATTTGAAGCTTCTTCTTTTAAATGGTAAAACAGTTAGGATGATAATATTAAATTAAATTACAGTTACATCGTGTTACATAAAGGGAGGGGGTTAAAACTAGAGGTACCTAGGGGCCGCCTTCTATATATTTTGTTATTTCCCTTGTCTCAGTTGGATATTCAATATGACACGTGTTCATCCAACGTTGTGAGATGTACTAAGTGATGTAGCAGAGTGTAGTTCTTTCATGTGACAGATATCTGTTCAACTTATGTTGAAACACAATTGAAAGAAAGATGGCGTCATTTACAAAACGGCCACCTATTTTGCAGAATGAAGAAATGTACATCGAATGGAAACAAGACATAAATATATGGTCTATCTTCACGGATTTACCTAAGGAAAAACAGGGCCCAGCAGTATTTTTGTCATCGCCACAAAACTTACTAGAATGTGTTTGACACTTAGACATCACAGATATTGGTCGAACTGATGGATTAAAAATAATTGCAGAAAAGTTATACGAGATATATTTAAGAAACAAAAACACGATGGCATACATGTCATTCAAGGAATTTTTCTCTTACAAAAGAGCTGCTGGAATAAACATAAACGATTTTTTGGTGCGTTATGAATTCTTGTACCAGAAATTACATAAATATGGAATCTCTCTGCCGGAAGGAGTCCAAGCATTTTTTGTTTTAAATGCAACATCATAGCTATCTTGTTTTTGATGTGGTAGATAAAGTCGTCCTTATCTGCTTCTCAGTTAATTTCAGGTAGGGATACCGGAAACTCTAATTGTGTTGCCTATCATTGTCTTTATTTTGTAGTCAGTATGAAGAGCAGCAATGATAGAACCTTCAAAAGGTTCCCTTTCCATAAGTATCAGTCTAGATAGGCTATCAGCATGGCTAATTTGTTTTGATGACAAGTACTCCAGTGTGAAATTATAATTCAGTAAGATTGTATCCCATCTCTGCAGTCTATTGGAAGAATATGTCTGTAAGCCTTACAAAGACTGTAAGCAACAGCTTATGGTCAGTTGCAACGGAAAATTTCTACCATGTAAGTATCTATGAACTTTTGTTACAAATATACTTAGTGCCTTCTTTTCAATCTGCGAGTACTGTCTCTCAGTTGGTAGTAGCGTTCTGGATGCATGGACAATCGTTTTTTTGATACCGTCCAACACCATATGAGCTTACGTCACTCACTACTATTATTTTCAACTTTGGATCATAGTGTGTAAAAAAAAGATCCAATGTTAAAGTACCCTTGATTTCCTCAAATGCCGCTTGACATTCAGCATTCCCAAGCTTTTTCTTTCTTAAGTAATTCGTTCAGTGGGGCATGCATGTTCTTTATGAAGATGTAGTAGTAGTTAGCCAGTCCCAGAAAGCTTTGGAGTGCTTGCACATTATCAGGAGCAGGCATGTTCTGCCCTCTCAGAGTCGGGATGTCTACCATTTTTATCAATTATGTGGCCTAGGTATTTTATCTTGTTCATAAGGAAGTCACACTTAGCTTCTTTAACTTTAAAACCGAAGCTTTTGTCGATTGCGTGACACTGCTGTCCGAACTTTCACCTTCTGGTTACCACTTGACGCGTCTTCTCTCCGCTCCAAAACGAACTTCTGCAACTTTAGCTTTTCTCTCCCCGAATCCGAGTTTTCTCTTCTAAAAATACAACTTCTCTGCTCGCAATCTAACTTCAGAATGCCTTCCTTCCCCAAATCACTCCTTTTTTATCTCCAATCAGGAGCATCTCATTTGCATACCTCGTGGTCACCCTGTAGGCATATAAGAAACAGGGCAGCCATTTTTGTTTCTTTCTTCTTCATTATGAACACGAGGTAAGCCACACAAAAACGCGGTCGGTCGTTCTTGTTTCTTTTTTTCTTCATTTACACCACACGCCCCCCTGATCTTCGAGATCAATAGGATACTTCGTAATCCTCCATCCAAGCAGGCCGCCTCCTCTCACGTCGAGGCCTCTGGGGGACAACTTCTCGGGGGTTAACGTTTTCAGGTTCACTACAACGCGGGCCTAAGTCAGGTCGAGCAGCATCATTTGCTTCTCGGTGGCCCTCGATTTCTTCTTCTTCACTGCCCTCACTGCATACCGGCAATGTCACACGACGCAGGTCTAAGATATGCCGGGGAACGCCATTCTCCATCACATTGTTCTTTGACTGCAATCCTGTTACGACCCCTCTTTTCGAACGAGTGGTACACTGTGCATTGGGGGGTTTCACCCACACCTCTTCACCTACTTTGATAGTGGCTTCTTCACTCTCAATTCCTGCTGTTTTGTTGCACGGATGCCGCCACTTATATGTGAAAACGGCCCTATGAGGCACAGTTGTCTCATCTTGTTTGGTCTTCGGCGAGATGTTATACCAAAACACCGCCTCTATGGGTGATACGTTGCTTTTTTCCGAAGCGGCTTTAATGGTGCGATGATTCCTCTCCACTATTCCGTTGCCACTCGGCCGATACGCTGCTCTGAAAAATTGCCTTACTCCCCACTTATCGCACACCCCTTTAAAGGCTTCTGATCGGAAAGCGGGGCCATTGTCCATTAAGAGTTCCTCAACCGGCGCTCTCTCCAAAAATATCTCCTCGATGACCCCTCCGATCGCCCATGCAGCTTCTGCCCTGATCTCTCTCCAGATGGCAAACCTTCCCAGTCCACAGTCGACCATCGACAGATACAATTTGTGGCGATAGTGTGTCACATCAATGGCCAATCACTTCCAGTCCTCCGCAACGTGTAGCTCTCTTGCTTCGTGTCTGGACGGTCCAGGGTCAATTGATTGGCACTCTCGACAGTTCTCCACCACCTCCCTAACCTCCTCCTCGGTGGTCTCCGGGTAAACCTCTCTGGCTAGGAATAACGTTCGTTCTCGACCAAAGTGGTGCATTTCGTGTGACTCTTTGACTTCTTCCCCTGCACAGCATACCGAGGACACCTCCTTTCCCTCCTGCAGCCAGGCCTTCTTCACGCGTGTCATCGAATCTGCCTTGTTTTTTTTCTGATGGGACCAACACAACAGATACTCTCAACTGGAATTCCGCTATCAGGTCGGTGAGCGCTCCAAGTCTGCGCTTGATCAGCATTTCCGCAGCACCCCTTGTCTTAACTCTCTTATTGCCAGTTACTGCCGACCGAATCCACGACGCTACCGTTGCCGAATCGGTTTTGACTTCAATTATTTTCAATCCCCATTTCAGGGCCAGATTGATTCCTTTTATAGCGGCATCTAGTTCTGCTACGTTGATATGGGAGAAGTCGTTGTTTTTTCTTAGCCACGCCGCATCCTCCACAGTTACACCTCCTATCTCTAGTACGACGCCCAACACCAGGTTACTGGCATCGCACCAAACCACACCCGCGTCTTCGCCGCTGACATACCATTTCCCTTTCACTGGGTCCTCATTCCTCACTCTCGCAATGACTTCTTGCAGCATGTTCATGACCTCCTTCGTCACACGGCCTTCCCAGTCATCATTGCCTGTTTGTCGTTTAATAAAGCTGCATGCTATCCTGAGTCAGCCAGCGATAGGATAGTGCCCGACCAGCCTCCCGCAGACTGAGAAGAGTTCTCGCCTCGTCAGCTCAGATCCGACTTCGGGTATTGCATTCCCTCGTTCGAAGACAAGGCTTTCTTTTCCATCTCGCCTTAGTTTCAACCCCAGCACCGCTCCTCCATCTAGGGCCTCCGTCGGTTTTGCGATTAACCCATACTTCTCAACATGGCTTCTTACTTTCTCTGCTGTCACCTCTGCCTCCTCCACCAGGATGTCGTCAATGTACGAGCTAGTGGCCTCCTCCACTGTACAGTCTTTGCTCAGCACTGTCTTCAGCACGGCAGTCATAATTTTGGGGGCTGAACTCAGCCCAAAACCTAACCTCGTCAGACAATACACCCGCCCCTTGTACCGGACCAGTTGGTACTGCCAGAGTTTTTCATCTATATGGATCTGCAGATATGCCGATTTCAGATTGACAATCTTAGTGGCCCGCCCCATTCTTCTCCATTTCCTCATGACATCCTCACAACGTTGATCCCCGTTCCAGTGTGGCAGGCTACGTGTCTGTTCAATTCCCTAAAATCCAGCACGGGCCTAATCTTGTTTTTGGTAGGCTGAACAACTGCCAGTAGTGGCAACACTCCTTTTTCTTCCCCTGTCCACGGTTTCAGAATTCCTTCTTTTATCCACCTCTCCACTTCTTCCTCGAATCCTTTTCTTATTTCTTCTCGCAGGGTGTTTTCGTAGCAGCCCACCTTATTCTGTAGTTCTGGGGGCCCGGAGATCCATTTCCATTCCACCGTCCACCTCACGCCATCAAACTTCGCCAGGAAATCTTTGTCCTCAATGCAGCAAACCTCCGGTTTTGGGGTTCTGACGGTTCTATCACCTTCCACTCCTGCCATCCCCACTGCGCCGAGACGTCCAAACGTCACTTGGCCCCCTCTTAACGTAGCGCCCCCCAGTCGGTTAATTGCACTCATACCTATAATCACGTCGACACCACCGACCAGATGATTCAAAACTAGGGCTTGCAGTCCAATGGGCACGGCTTGCACCATTACTTCCGCTGTCGTCTCTCCTAGGCATTTCACATCCCTGCCATCCACGGTCCTAATAATCCTGGTTCCGCTCCATGACCTCGCGACATTCCTTGCTAACAGCGTTGTAGTGCAGCCTGTGTCGACAAGGGCTATGGCTCTCTTCCCATTGACTACCACCGGTAACCGAGGCAATGTTCCATCATGCGCCATTTCCACACAGAAGGGGTAATCACTGGCGCAATAGCTCCCCTTCACTCGTTTCCCTGGTCCCGTGCAGCAACACAATAGGGGCTAATATGCCCCACTTGTCCACATCGGTAACACGTGATCCCCGGTCTCGGCTCTTTGCAGTCCTTGATCAGATGAGGACCCTGGCACCGGAAACACTTGATGGCAGGTCTCCCCTCCTGTCGCCTCGCCGGCTGCCTCTCATTCAAGTGAGGCCTCATGCACATATTTCCACTCACAGCTGCAGCCACGATTGGGCTTTTAACATTTTTCACTAGGACTCTGGCGTGGACCAAGAGATCGTCCACTTCCATAGAATGGATCCCCGTGATTCTCTGCATGTTCGCAGAGATTTCCTCTGGGAAGCCGTTCACTAGGTACAGCTTTACCGTCATCTCCAGGCTCCTCCCCACGTAACCAGCCAACCCTGCCAGTCTCCTGATCTCTGCCGCAAAGACGTCAACGGACTCGCCGGTCCACCTCAAACTTGACAGCTTGCCAAGTGCTTCAAATGGGCCCTCCGCGAAGGCCAATTTCAGCCTTTGCTTCACTAAGGCAAGGTCTTCCTTGTCTTCATCTCGCATCTGCTGGTAAATCGTGAGGGCTTCCCCCTCTAAGTATAGCGGCAGCAGGGTGACCACATCTTCTATCTTTTGCAGCTTCGCCACCATTTTTAATTTCTCCAGCCACTTAATCAGGTCACCCTCCCCAGTAAAGGGTCTCAACATCTGAGTGCTCAGTCTCCACTCAGCCATCTTAATTTGCTTGATACGCCGAAATAGCTTGTCGATTGCGTGACACTGCTGTCCGAACTTTCACCTTCTGGTTACCACTTGACGCGTCTTCTCTCCACTCCAAAACGAACTTTTGCAACTTTAGCTTTTCTCTCCCCGAATCCGACTTTTCTCTTCTACAAATACAACTTCTCTGCTCGCAATCTAACTTCAGAATGCCTTCCTTCCCCAAATCACTCCTCTTTTATCTCCAATCAGGAGCATTTCATTTGCATACCTCGTGGTTACCCTGTAGGCATATAAAGAAACAGGGCAGCCATTTTTGTTTCTTTCTTCTTCATTATGAACACGAGGTAAGCCACACAAAAACGCGGTCGGTCGTTCTTGTTTCTTTTTTTCTTCATTTACACCACAAACACCATATGAGCTTACGTCACTCACTACTATTATTTTCAACTTTGGATCATAGTGTGTAAAAAAAAGATCCAATGTTAAAGTACCCTTGATTTCCTCAAATGCCGCTTGACATTCAGGCATCCAATCCCAAGCTTTTTCTTTCTTAAGTAATTCGTTCAGTGGGGCATGCATGTTCTTTATGAAGATGTAGTAGTAGTTAGCCAGTCCCAGAAAGCTTTGGAGTGCTTGCACATTATCAGGAGCAGGCATGTTCTGCCCTCTCAGAGTCGGGATGTCTACCATTTTTATCAATTATGTGGCCTAGGTATTTTATCTTGTTCATAAGGAAGTCACACTTAGCTTCTGTAACTTTAAAACCGAAGCTTTGAATTCTTTTAAAAACTTCATGTATGTGTTTGCGATACTCGCCTGTAGATTTATTGGCAATGATGATGTCATCCAAGTAGGTGCAATGAAGTTGAGGCCACCTAACATAGTGTCCATGACCTGCTGGAAAATCGCAGGTGTTACCTTGACCCCGAAAACTAACCTCTCAAACTGTATTGACACAGATGAGTTTAGAGCATTCCTCCTCGATGGGAATCTGGAAATACGTGTCACTTAAATCCACCTTAGAAAATATTTTATCACCGTTTAGTTTGTTGGATACTTCCTCTGGAATGAGGAGGGAGATAGTGGTAACCTTTTAGATCTGCATTCAGGCCCGTGGAGAAATCTGCACATACACGGATCTGATTGGTCTTTTTGGTCACATATATGGTAGGGGCTGCCCAATCACTGGTGCTCACTTTCGATAGTATTCCAGTCTTTTGTAGCTGATCCAGTTCCTTATTGATTTTCTTAATTTACGCAAACGGGATGTTTTGTTTCTTCTTGAAAACAGGTAAAGCGTTTTCCTTTAGTTCAAATCTGGTTATACCCTTGGTATATCTTCCGAGACCCAATGAGAAAACTTCTGGAAATTTTTCCTTTAACTCGTCCTTTAATTATTGCGCCCCCGTAGACGAGTCTTCTACCTTATGGCAGAATTTGTTCATAGAGTGGTCTTTCGTATGGTTGGTTTCTTCAACTTTTTCCATGTCTATAGGTTGATAATGGACAGGTCTGAGCTGGAGCCCAACTGTAACTCCACTATCTTATTGAGGATGTTGACAGTGACATATTTCCACCAGTTCTTCTCTGCTTCCCTGTCAGATCTTGTTTGTTGGACCCTGTTGCTTTTGTTGCTCCTTTTACGATGCCACACTCATTGCATATTTTGTTTTCGTAAAAACGTCTGACGACCAATGTTGTCCCCGCAACAGTTGCATGGCTTTGTGGGTGAATCAGGTTTAAAGATTGGATGGTCAGTCTTTGGTTGTGCCTGGTTCTCGTTTGTTTTTTCTCATAAGAGTAATCCTTAATAAGAAATAAAAAAAATTACCAAAAAACGCTTGGTTTAGAGTTTGTTCACTTTTTTTTTCATAAAGAGAAAAAGAGGGTTTACTTACGACTTAGTCCAAACTTTTCTTCTATTAAAGTCAGAGCTTACTTGCAGTGTTTCTTCTTTTTCTTTAAGGGTCCCAGCGTAAGCTATTTCGAATAGTCACTGACAAGTTATTTTGGTGTAAAATCAAATCATCTCACTGCCAAACAGTTGTTTTTGGGTTTCTCGTGTAAGTTCGACTCCTTGTTTGCCAGTGTTGTAATGTTAGTATTTGAAGAATTGACAGTAACAATTAATAAATATATATTAATGAAAATACATGAAAAAGGTAAATTGAGAAATATCTTTGCTGCTGGACTAGTTGATGACCATACTCTCTGCGTGTCTGTCTCTGACTGAGTTTGTCAACTGGTTCTTGTTACGCGGAAGTGATGTGATGGACGGAAGTAAGGTCATGAAATACTTCATTATTTCAGGAATTAGGGGTGCATCCCTAACACAGATGATAGTGCATACCTCTGGATGAGAGTGATTGATACTAACATGCACCAACACCAACAGTTGTAAAGGCAAATAATTACCCTTAAACAACACTAATTGCCAACTATGACAGCCAGTGGATTTCACTAGCTGCCATTACCAGACAATGCAAGACAGTAGAATCCACATGCTTTCATTTTGGCCACTGCCACCAATACCTACAATTTTCTTAAGCTGAGAATGACTACCACTAGCAACCGCTGCCATCTACCTGTGTTCTGTGTTAATATTTTTTTAGCTGTTTATCAATATTTAGTCATTTATATCTTACTTATAATAATGCACTAGATAATCAAAGGCTATTTCATTTTCGGGAGAGGAGGTACCATGGCTGTTCTGGCTTTGTGTCATATTTCCACCAAGTAACGCCAGTACACAGGTCCTGCTAGGTTTAAATCATTTCTTATACACAAATAAATACTCAATTAGATTGTTTCATTTTTTTTTTGTATAAACATACGAAAATTCTGGATATCTTCTCTTAACATTGTGGAGGTCTGTTTATGCATCTTCTTTTCCAGGCACCACTGGGATACAAGTAGTTAGTAGTATATAATTAAATTTAACCAAACTACATTTACATGTTAAAAAAGACTTTTTTCTCAGCATTTGAAAACCTTTCTTCAAATAAATTTACTGAAAAGTGTCTCTATTGGCTCCTTTGAGGAATATTAATTTTTCTTGAGTTTGAAACTTTAAATATTCGACTTTCAAACTTTAGTCAGAAATGCCTATGAAGAGTTCTGTTTGCATTTACTGCATGCATCATGACTGTTCACTTGTTGTGCTGGTTGTCCAAAGTCACTATTGGATGCTAACACCAGTTGCGTCAATTTGGTCTCGGTCATTGCTGTAACAGAAGAATTCTTCCTTCAAATTTTCATTCTTTTGGATGTCTACAAATAGACTTGCAAATGGAAAAATTTAGCCTGATCAAATCAGAACACAAGTCCAAGGAACACAATTTGTTAGCCAAGCCCAAAGGTCCATCTTGCTGAGAAAGGTACACAAATCTAAACTGGTTGTCAGACCCCAGAGAACCAATTTCCCCTACCCATCTGCTGGAAGATATCTACTTTCAACCAGTCTTTTTCTCAGTCACTCTCAGCTGGAACTGCCCACACCCATCTTTCTTCTCCATCCATTCAGAAACTGAACATTTGAGATAATGGATAGCCAGAATCCACCTGAAAACACTAATCTGCTTTCAATCTATGCATTGTCTGGAGGGTCCCATAACTAGTCGATCATTATTTTTGATAAAACTTCAGAATGCCATAATCATAACAGGAAACCTCATAATCTAAAAACATTTGGACAAATCAAATACAGGATGGTCCACTCCAAATCAGATTTATTTTCCATTACTGTCTTGTTTCTCTTTTCTGAGTTTAACGTCTTCCACTTGCAACAAGTCTGCTATTCATATGCACTGCAAACATGCAACTAGTGCATATATACATGAATTTTTAGCTGCCAATTGAAAAAACATCCTTTATTTTTGAATTCTTGAGATGACGATTAGTTATTTGTATTATTTGGGTCTTTCGGACTCCTGTTCTCATCTTGAGAAATTCTGTGCAGATTCCTGCATTCAACAGAAAAATTCCAAAGTTCAGCACGATAAACCTAAGAAAGGTCTGAGGTTACATGACTGAAACATGAAAATGACCCTCAAGATGAGAACAATAGTCCAGAGAATCCAAATAATACCAATTCTCCTTTATGAAATTATGTGTGGATACACAAAAACAAATAAAAATGAAATAATTCATTTATGAATCTTTCCAGACTATCTGCTTTTGAGAGATAGTGTAGTATATTTGTCATGATACATTCTTCCTAGGTATTACTTCTTCTTTATAGTGGGGACAGCATAATATATGTTCATAATACCATCCTTCCAGGCATTACCTTCTTTTTTAGGGAGGGGCTAACATACTATCTGTTCTGTTGTCATTGTCCCAGGCATTAACTCTTTTTTTTTTTTTTTTTTTTGGAAGGAGTGAATAGTGTAGTATATTCATCATGATATGATCTTCTTGATCACTAACTCATCCTTTGGTGATATATATATATATATATATATATATATACTAGCATTTCAGCCCCGCATTGCCCGGTTGTTTGGAAGTGTATGTTGAGCAAAAAAAAAAAAGCAGTCAATTTTTTTTAACTTTGACCCCTATTATGACCCCTTAACATTTGTTTAGGGCTCAAATTAAGTTATTAGGTTAGACCCATGTCCAAGGAGCCTATATCTAAAATTTCAATTGTTTATACCCAAAATTGGCGGAGGAGTTTGGTAGAGTTCTCAAAGGTTAAATAGTTGAACTTTAACCCCTTAAAAGCCAAATTTCTGGCCAAAAACGGATTACAAAGATTTTCTCAAATCTCAGTACCCTGTATATCAAATTTCGAATCTGTAGACTTAAAATTGACAGAGTTATTGCATAGGGAAATGTACACAGACACACACACATACAGACATGTTCACTTTTATAGATATACTAGCATTTCAGCCCGGCGTTGCCCGGGTGTTTGGAGGTGTATTCTGAGCAAAAAAAAAAAAAGAGTAAATTGTTTTTTAATTTGACCCCTATTATGACCCCTTAAAATTTATAGTTTCGGGCTCAAATCACTTTATTAAATTAGATCCAGGTTCTAGGAACCTATATCTAAAATTTCAAGTGTCTAGACCCAAAATTGTCGGAGGAGTTTGGTAGAGTTCTTAAAGGTAAAATCGTTGAAATTTGACCCCTTAACAGCCAAATTTCTGGCTGACACCCGTCACATCGATTTTCCCAAATCTCAGTACCCGGTATTTCAAATTTCGAGTCTATAGACTAAAAATTGACAGAGTTATTGCGTAGGGAAATGTAGACAGACAGACAGACAGAAACGTTCACTTTTATAGATATATAGATAGATAGATAGATAGACAGATAGATGAAACAAAAATATATACGTATACATAAATATATATGGAAACGATTTTGTGTTCATTGTAAGCTTTTTACGCAAATATTTTGCAAGTATAAATCATGTAGAATATCTGCATGAATATAATTACCCGTAATAGTTAACTAAAGGTGATCACCCTATATGAAAACTGAAAAAACTAATAGGGAATTAATTGAAAATGAATGTTTAAAAGAATATGCAAATTAGTTAGATCTTTTGCTAATGAATGCAATTCGATAACTCATATATAAGAAAATTGTATTTTCTTTTTAAATAAATAGAAAAATAGGGTTTTTAATATGAATATCACTACACACCAAAGGAATACGGAATTATAGGTATATATAGATAGATATAGCAGCATTTCAGCCCGGCGTTGCCCGGATGTTTGGAGGTGTGTGTTAAGCAAAAAAAAAAAAAAAAAAAAAGTGGTAGTAGGAAGGCAGGCTCGAACCCGTACCGCAAAGGAGGAAAAGAATGGGGAAAAAAACTGCCGTCTTTGCTGTTACGACCACCACCAAACCAGAAGTGACATAAGTTTAAATTAAGGCTAGACTATCGAGAGGAGAGGATGACTTTCAAAAATATCGGCAAAAAAAGCGACCCCACCCCCTGTAGAAAAGTGCCCAGTTGAAGGTGAAGATATTAATGTTTTTAGCCAATGTTTTGATATTTGTCGTCTGAAAGGTTGAGCTTCCATAGATACTGATCTTGTGAAAATCCGTCGCCTCTGTTGAAAGTTTTAGGCAGATATGCAAACATACATACATACATTTATATATTGGTAACTAAAAATTTTTGACCCAAACCGATTAAAAAGCTTACCTGATCTTTGAATACCCTTTATGTAAAATTTCAAATGTTTAGACCAGAAATTGTCTGAGTAATTTGGTAGAGACTGCAGAGGTCAAATTTTTTTTAACTTTGACCCCTTAACATTTACTGTTTTGGGCTCAAATCAAGTTATTAAGTTAGATCCATGTCCAAAGAACCTATATCTAAAATTTCAAGTGTTTATACCCAAAATTGGTGGAGGAGTTTGGTAGAGTTCTCAAAAATCAAGTCGTTGAACTTTGACCCCTTAACAGCCAAATTTTGTGCCGAAAACGGATTACAAAGATTTTCCTAAATCTCAGCACCCTGTATATCAAATTTCGAGTCTGTAGACTTAAAATTGACAGAGTTATTGCATAGGGAAATGTAGACAGCCACGTTCACTTATATATATATATATATATATATATATACTAGACTTGTTAATCTATTAAAATGGGGCATAAGTTATAGCTTGTTATTGCTCGTTGAGTTAGAATGAGTGCTTTATGCCAAATTGATGGTTGTATATAATTAAACTTGTGCTCATTTTTTGGATCAAATACTAATCAGTATTAATTCTTAACTGTGCATGGAATGGATACGATAATACTTAGTTTGCTGCACCTTATCATAACAAATGTCCTACAAAATTTTAGCTGAATCGGCCTAGTAATTTCTGAGAAAATTTCCACAGTAAATGTGGTATTGTGGTGTCTAATCCTTGTTAATTTGGGTGCTTCTTCATTATAATAGCAAAATTCGAAAATCAAAATATTTAATTTCAAGTAAAACCAATGGTATCAACTTAATTGTCATGTCGAGTTTAGTAAGATATCCAAAAATTACGAAAAATAATAAGATAGAAAATTAATTATTAATGAAAACAGTTTTTGAAATAAATTTGATGTTTATACATAAAATACAAAACATGAAGTCAGGGGAAGTAACTGCAGTCAGTGTTGTTACAATTAATGGATATGTCACTCGTTTATAAAGCGTCAAAGCTCATGTTTTATGTAATAATGCAGTAATATTTAACTGTGACATAACATTGTTTGAAAATTCATTTTTTCGATTCTTGAATTTCACTATTATAATGAAGAAGCATCTTAATTCCTATTAATGTGCATCAAACAGTTACCATAATACTTAGTTTGTTGCACCTTATCATAAAAAGGTCCATACAAAATTTCAGTCAGAATGCCCCAGTAGTTTCTGAGAAAAAGTGCAACAAACAGATAGACAAAGAGAAAGACATATAGAGACATATTTAGTCATTCATCATTGTAACTTTAGAACTAATCTCATTTTAGATTATTTTTATTGGTTTCATATGACACAAGTGGATCCAATTTACATGATTCAACTTATTTAAATATGGTAAATGTAACTCAACACTCAGCTTTAAATTTACGACTTTTAAAGGTTTTCTGGTTGGCTGAAAACAGATATCACTTTCAAATTTGGGACAGACAAGTTGTTTCCTGAATATTAAGACATTTTTTTTCAAAGTATTAATGAATAAATTTCAGTGTCAGTTACGATTCTTAACATGTGCATTATTACTTGTTCAGTTGGGAAAAACATGGCCACCAGTGAAAAAAATAAGGGATTATATTGAATAATAAAGGTCTTAATATCCAGAAAACTACTTGTCTTAAATTTAAATGTGATATTCGTTCTCAGCATAACCGAAAACCTATAAAAGACGTCAGTTTAACAGTTGTCGTGTTTTGCTAATTAACCACTCTTATATTTGTAAACAAAAACACGTTGTCAGCTGAAACTTGACACTCCCAGAAATACATCACGACCACATGTGCTAAAAATAACAATGACCGTTTTCAACCGACAAAGAAAAAACATAAAAAAACAAATGACTATTATTTTGAACCTAGATAAAATAAATAGTTAATAAACACCAAAGACACTTTTAACTGTAAATAATATGGTGTGAAATTAATTATACTTATTCGTTGTTTAGCAACATCATCAGTGGCCATGGAGTCTGAATCACAAACGGCTCTCCATAAAGCTAGCAGCTTTCAAAGCAAATCTTCTGTCTAGCTCAGGAGCTAAGAGAAGAGCACTCACATTTCGACTTGACTCTCGTCAAGTCAGTAGACTCAGTCAAACAGCCCTTTTTAGAGCTACTCAACAATATGCGATTATGCGAGTCACAAAACTACCTGTGTAATATTCTCTACTCTTGTCTGCCTTCTGGAACTTCGCATTACATGCTGCCACGCCAGTTTTTGCAGCTTCTAGCGACTCTATTTCATGCGGCTTCCAGCTCACTTTCTGCAGCTTCCAGCAACCAGAGCTTACTCCTGCAGTGACTACAGCTCTCCCAGCAACTCTCCAGCTTACTCCTGTATCTCCTACGACATTTGACGTCCAGCTACCTGCTCCACTGCTCCACTGCTCACTGACGCTGAGTTCTTACTTATCAGTTCCTACCTCACGGACTCAAGAATCTCAACCCCAGTTCTCGTTCTGGCTGATCTGATCCTGAATTCATTTGACGTTCATGTTACCTTTTTTCTTGGCAAAAATAAAACATGATACATGTCGTCTTTAACCAAACATCTGTGTTTGTCATCCTTCTTTGCTATTGCCGTCACTTTTCTCATCTTGTGTTAATTTTATTAGTTGCACGCCACGATCGACTGACACCATACCGCCTTTCGCCTCCTCTACAACACGGTGAATATTGAGTTGCAGTTAAAGTAAAAATGCCTCAAATATTTATGAAATACTGTCACTCGAGAATAATTCAAAAGTTTTATTTATTCATTAAACTTTCAATAACGTTTTGACGTGGATTCACTGTGCTTTTTCTCCTGCCAAAAAGTATTCTTGTTTAGAATAATATAGAAATATAAGTATTTTTATAGAATCACTCCCGTTCGCAAACTATTTTTTTTTAATGTATTTTGGAACGTTAAAAACGAACCAAAATGCATTGAGAGTTTTAAACTATTTTCAATAAGTATGTTTTAGATTTTCTTTTTCGTGATGTCATATACATTTAGGATTAATGTTGGGGTTAATTTTTCATCAAATACTACTCGATTGATGACAGGATCGATTCTATAAAATGACTGAAATTATTAGATTACATTCATTTCAAATAATATCTCTACTTACCTTAATTTTAGTAAAATTATTTTACTAAAGAAAATGCTTTATTTTAGTTCAAGGGTGTTTTCTGAATTAATTGACACACAGCTGATTTTTTAAGTAGATAAAACGACTTTTATGAAGCTACATTTGTCAGCAAAAAGATTTCGCCCCCTTTTAAAACCGGTAGGAAAGTGTTTTCTTTTGTAAATTATTTCTCCTTAAAAAACAAAAAAAAAAAAAAAGAAGCGTGTCAATTGTGGATTGGTTTGAATGGAAGATAACTTTTGCAAACTTCCGTTGGGTTTGAATTGCGCACTCTTCAATCTTACAAACAGTTTATTATTTTCCTTTTTGCGTGTCTTTCCTTACGCTTCAACCGAATAAACTGTAGGTATAAATCCAAAATTCCATGTCATTTTGAACGTAGAAATGACGCGAAAAAATATCTTATGAGTATTTATTTAGAATTTAAATTATTTAAAAGTTAATTTCGAAATAACGCATCACGTTATATCAATCATATAAAAATTCTAAATTTTACGAAAAATCAATTGATTTTTTTTTATTGTCGTCGGAACTATCGCAAACCTAGGCCGGTGTAAGTTAAAAATCGCTTACTGATATACAATTGTTCCGCTTACCAAACCGGACTTCCGAACTTACTGTCAGGGTTGCAAAATTGTTTTTTTTTTTTTTTTTTTGTATTTTTTTTTTTTTTTTTTTTTTTTACAGTTTGGCCTTTTTTTTATATAAATTTGGCTTTTATTCGGTACAACTGAACACCGACCAATAAAATTTGTTTTTTTTTTACAGGTTTTCGGGGTCGCTGACAACGAATCTGATATTCAAACCCATCGCAAATTTACCGTTTGCATGGTATTAACCCCTGAATCCTCACACTATTTTGTGCCAACTCACCGCCATCGTTTATGCTATTCTGATATTAGGGCAGGTCGATTTGCAACTTTTTTCAGAAAATCAACATGGCACTGGTGATGATAGTTGGGATTTGATGTGATAAGAACATATACCAAAAATAGATTCCCATTTTGGACAGAAAATTGAGCATTTAATTTAAAAAATCGTGTAGAAAAATCCTTTATTTGCATAGCATTTTTCACAACACTGACTTTGAAATTTCATTATTTTTATAAAATATTCGGTGCAAGTCTATAAATGGTCCACAAGTAATCTTTTTTACTATAAAAATCTGAAAAAAATCTTTATAATGTACTTACTTGTCACTGCATGAAAATCTCATATTCCAAAAATCACGTAAATCAATCAAGTAGTTTTTTTTTATTTAAAAAAAATCAAATATTATGAGACATTTTATCGAAGAAAAACTTGTTTTTGAATGATGATACATAGTGACACCTATTGGGAGTGTTTGGAATATAAGATCGGCAAGGGGCAGACAATCAACTTTCCACACTATAGAAAAAAAACTTGGAAAATTAAGACATAAGTTTTGGAGGAATTTGAAAACGAAAATAACGTTTAAAATTCCAGCAAGTTTCCAATATATGAAGAAATGTTAGTTTAAAGAAAGTGGGGGATCACTTTTCTATAATAATTTAACGTATAATGATCACCCACTTTATGGCCACCCACCACTAGTGTAAAACTTGAATTTACGCCGCTGAAGTACACATTTGCCGAATTCTTGTTGGAGGAGCGTCAACGTGGGGGTGCTCAATTTATGTAAAATTCTTCATACCATATTTTAATAAAAATTTCAAATAAAATTTGATGTGAAATATTAGGTTGGTGCAAAAATAATGTTTTTGACGTTCATTTGAACGTCAAAAAATGCCATTATTTTTGCACCAACCTAATAGAAAAACAAATTCAAAAAGATAAAACAAATATGTTTAAATTCACTGCAGACACGTGAAATATAATAATATATATTTTAGAGAAGTCTTTTTTGTTTTCCCTTTCGAAATAATTAAGTCTAAATCGTAATGCTTTCACATAAAATAATAAACAAACATTAATTTTCAATATCAATAACGAGCGTGTTTTGCGACGGTGAAATCTAAAATGTTTCCACCAAAAAAAAGTTCCTGAAATGAAAAAGTGAACTTTGGTCGCTATTATTTAAAAAAACATAATTTTGCCTTTACACTTAATATTTATTTTATTAATTCATTATCCTCACTCATTTTATTTAAAAATGTAGTTTAAAATATATTCTAAATAATGATTCCATTTTCTTAACAGTATGGATTGTTTTGATGGGGTGTTCTTGACAATTCACCGAAAAACTTTAATTGCTTCAATTTTTCAACTTTTAAAGTCATTTCCTCAAGCAAAGATAACGATTTTGAGAAAAATATTTTGTGTAGGTCTTTTCTATATCAAACCCCAACTATCATCACCATTGCCTCACCGGGGTTCCAAAATCGACCTGCCCTATTCTGACGTGTGTTCGCGCATGGATGCGCGTAGTAAGGTCACTTGTCACATCGCGGAAGAATTTTTTAGCAGACATTTGAAATAATAAGAAAGTTTTTCAAAAACAAAAAATATGGTTCATTTTTCTGTGTTACGTAGGTTTTGATGCTTTTTAATTGATCTAAAAATATAAGTTTTCACAAGCGGTTTACAAAATCATTTTTATTTTTCGTTTTTTTTTTTTGGAGGGGGTTATTCAAGGTGCTTCTGCAGTTTAATTTACTGTTGGAATTTTTTGTACCAATAATTATGCATCCTCCTGTTTATACATTTATTATTTTTATTCTGGTTCTTATATTTGATTTGCTGTATTTCGTATATTTTATGATTCTTAATTTCGTATATTTTGAGTTCGTACGAAATTCTCTTTAATTTAAAGAAAAGAGCAATGCTAGCTCCTTGATGATGTCACGAGCCCAGCGCGAAAATCGGCCTCTTTTGAATTCCGGGGTGATGTGGATATTGGACGTGATTTCATTGCCTGACGCTGATATGGAATTTTGACGAGCCCTCCTTCAAAGAAGAAAACCCGGCAAGAATACCCCGGATGCATTGAAAGCGAACTTCTAAAGACTTATTTACGTGGCTATGAAAAAAAAATATTGTATATTTTTCGATTAAACCTTTTATGATTTTAAAATTTGGTCTTTGCTCATTTTATTGAAATACAAATTAGGGTTTGAAATTACATTTTCATATTGTTATAAGCTTGTAGACATGGAGAGTCTGTTTGATCAAATGTTTGCAATGGCGACTTGCCCATAAATTCTGATACACCTAGAGGTGCAACAATAGCAGTGTCAGAAAACGCCATTAAAAATGCATGATAAGAAATTGATTTTTCAAGTAGTTATAAGCTTTGAAAGATAGGAGGTCAAATTAATCTCCTATCTTTCAAAGCTTATAACTACTTGAAAAATGTAATTCGAACCCTAATTTGTTTTCAATTAAAGGAGCAAAGACCAAATTTAAAAAAATAACAGCTTTAATAGCAAATTATGCAATATTTGTTTTTTAAATCGGTTTTCTTTAAAAAAGATTTAAAGAAAATCAACACATTTGTACTTACTTTGATAAAATGTATGTATATATAAATTCCAAAAAATCACTTACCTATAAAAAATACTAAGACAAGAATTTATCCATATTTATATTTTATATTCCACTAGCGAGGGGTACCCGGCGTTGCCTAGGTGTTTGGAGGTGTGTGTGGAAACTCCTGGGGTGGGGGGTTAAAAAAAAATGTTTTGGTAGGTAAGTATGAGGATCAAACCCGAACCCTTGAGGCAAAGTTGTAAATTAAAGTGTGAAAAAAAAAACGTGCGACGTTAACCATTGCCCCACCGCGAGATGCTAACGGAAACACGTTTGAATTTATTTAATTACTTGGATTTGGTAGGTGCTCGTTTTAATGAGTTAATGAGGTCAAGTTTGACTGCAGGATAGTATTTCATTTACTGCGGGAATGCTTCCCAAGATGTTATAGGAAAAAGACTAACCCACATGTGGCGAGCGACAAATGTTGGATATTTATCTTCAGAAAGTCGAGCAAATTAAATAGACAGGCGAGCTTCGTTGTTAACTGTGAGATATTACGATTTATATGTGATATAAAAAGTTTTAAAAAGTTGTTAGGCGACCGACCGCTTCTCTGAAAAAAAGCCTTTTGTAGACATACAGAAAAAGCGAAAACACATACAAACATACATACATTTTCGCTTTTATATTTATAGATGTCCTTTTTAAATAAAATACTTTTTTAAGCGAGTATTAAAAAATATCACGACTTAAGCTCGTTACAAATGGAACAAAGGGGAGATAACCGTCTCCCTTTCTTAGAGTTATGAACCATGGTGGCCTGTAAGCGACAGAATTAATGTCTTTTTCTATTGCTGACTGTAAACAAAAGGTAGTAAATATGGGACACCATAGGTGAAAAATAGTCCCATTTCACTTATCTTTTTTAGCTGATAAAAAAACAGTCAAGCAATTTTTGATTTTTTTTATTCTCTTAAAGAAATACATGAGTTTTTGATTTAATATATTTTATTTCTTCTTTATGGAGTGATTTTTTTTTTAATATCTAAAAAAAACATTGAATGAAATAGAAATAATTGTCATAATTAAACAAAACTTTCTGTGCAATATAACAAGATTAGAAGGTTTCACTTAAAAAAAAATTCAACGTGGTTTTTAAAAAAAAGATTTTAAACTTTGGACTTTACAGGTAAATTTGCAAATAACTTTTTTTGTTTTATTTATTGCTTATTTATTGATCTTTTATTTTCAATTTGTGATATATAAATTTGAGGTGAGAAAATTATTTTCATTTTAATAGACATTTCAAAATGGAGGGGGTGAATTTTTAAAAAAACCTTGTCTAGAATATTATATTCAGTTTATTGGAAAGAGCATAAAACTTCACATTGAACCTGAGATATCGTAAAAATTGAACCAATAGAAAAAGTTTGATAGATTTTTAAAGTGAAAAAATTGAAAAAAATGAACTCGTAAAATTCAATTGATTCTAACACACCTAGTGCAACAATTATAAATACAAATGTTTGCTTAAAAAAAGATTGTATGTAAAGGATGGTTTCTCCTGGAGATGTACAAAAGAATAGTGCAGACAATAGATATCCTTGCGCACAGGATCGTTTTTTGCGCAATCCAAGTTGGAGATTCCAACAATAGTAAAAATTATTTATTTATGGGCGTTCGAAATGGCAACCCTAAAAAATATTTCCTCTACCCCATCTCTTCCATCTTTGCCGTCGATGGCAATTGTTCAACAGTCGACCGAAGTAAAAGATTACTAAAGAAATATCCTTCCGCCGGCAATTAACACTTGAACACTTGAAAAAAAAAATCTCAAGTTTTCTCCCATCCACCCCCAAAAAAACTTGACTGAACAAAAAGTCTTGAAAATAAAAAAAAAAAACAAGAAAAAAATATGATTACAAAAAAAGAAAACAAAAAGAAACTTGTACTTACACCTAACAATTATACGGTTAAAAAGTCTTTTCTTGAAGAAAAAAAACCAAAACACTTTCTGTTGATAAATATTTTGCAAAAAAAAAAAAATTAAATACCAAAATAAACTAAATAAACATATTTTCATTTTTCAAGGTAGGTTTGTTTGTTATTTTTAATTATTTGCATTTGTATTTTTTTTTTTTTTTTTCCGGTTTGAATTTTTTTTTTTTTTTTCATTAATCTGCGTCTACTACAATGCTCGGCTAACACCGATGATTACTGATCTCGCCCGATCCATGTTTGACAGGAATTCATGAAAATTCGGATCAAATTATGCAAGTGTACCTTTTTTTTTTTGTTATTGAGAGCAACAGCACAGTAAAAATGTGATATTTACATAATAACTCTCCACTGAACAAAATCTCTATTTACTAGTTTTTTTCAGCTAATCAGAGAAAGCCGGTGTGTAGCAAAAACTGATGCAGCAAACGAATTTGCAACAAACGCAAACAGAAGTGAATTCTCGCAGCTGGCGATTTTGAAATACACTTCCTTCCTGGCATATCCAATCAGAAGCCAGCTCTGTCATGTGACTGAGTTTATTAAACATTAAACTGGCAACACATTTTCTGTCTTTCTTAGTTCTTGCTGACAGCACACCCCTCTGTTAAAGTACAACTTTTGGCCCCAGGCTAGTATGAATACAAACAAGCCAACATGGCCATCTCCACATGCTGTACACGCATGTACTCTCTTTTTAGCATAGAACTCTCTATACTTTTCTAACGTCACAAAAAAAGGAACGTTTTAACAAACAGGCACACTTTTCACAGAAAAACAAAGCATTTTCACCAAACACTTTAAACTTAAAAAGCTGAAACAAAGAAGCAACAAACGTTCAATACCATTTACACTTTATATTACCTAATATTTTTCCTTTCATAACGTCCAAAAAAAAGAACACCAAACTGTTAGCATTTTTAGTTCTTGTGCAGAGAAGAAACTTGGAGAATGTCTTACGCCTTCAGTCCACATGTGTCCTAGTTTCTTTTTCCACCTATCCCACCTACGCTTTTTTGTTAACTTTTCACATGTAACTCCCCGATTCTGATTGACGGAAAAGCCTCTGATGGAATCCAAAGGAAGGGAAAGGACAGAGAGAAAGATAAAGAAAAGAAGGAGAGAGGGTATTCCATAGTCGTAGTAGTAGTAGTAGTGCTACACAAGTTCCTCTTCCATATAACGGAGTGGAAGCTGATAAAATTCTGAATTTACATTTCTATAAAACCATTTTTTTTACTTTTTTATGTTTTTCTTTTTTTTATATATATATATTTAAAAATAAAAGTAGTAATGGAATTTTGGGGACATTATCAAATCCGTTTTCCTAGGTAACAAATTGAAAGAGAAAAAAAAGAAAAGATAAACATGTAAAGCAAATTTAAATTCAAAGGAGATTAATCAAAACCAAAAAGTCACTTTTGTAACTACGCTAAGCTTTATGGGTACAAAGAAATTAAATTTTATGTCTGTATTCGCAGACAGTCCAAACTGCTGTGTCTTCGTACACAGGATAAATGCTGGCATTAACATTTTTTCCTTCTTTGAAGAGAAGGGGATCTCGGTAGGAAAGTTTTTCTTAATTCTTTTTTCATGGAACTTGCAAAACGGAATCTTCCTGTCTGTCACTCAGGTTGGCAAATTAAATTTCTGTATCTTACCAAATAATATCTCAGTTCTACCGAGAGCCCGAGTGATTGGTAATTTTTCAGTTGATAAAGCCATATCACTTTTTAATTAACTGAAAAGGAAAATATTTTTCCCTAAAAGAGAAAAATACAAATCAAAATATTTTACATCAAAAACTTTTTCTTGACGGAGTTGCGAAGCCTAGCTTGTCGGATGCCGGTCAAAAGAGGAGGAGACCGCTGGAAAGGAATTATGATGATGGTGATGAGAGAAGGAGGTGGCGATAGAGGACAAGTGACCTGAGAAAGGCCGGTCAAAGAGTGCGTCCCTTTCACTAAATGCCAAAATGTTGAATGGGTATAAAAAAAATAAAACTTTCAACAGTCATTATGCGTTTTCCATTTTACACATCTGAATTATATGAGTGTAATTCACTACATCCTCATGGTACATCTTATTGATATGCAGAGGTAAGTTCTATTTTCTAAAATCAGGATTTGTTCGCTAGCTGACTTGTAAAAGAATTAATGTTAGGTATCAATTATCTGTCTTGGTTATATTATTTTAAGCATAATAATCATCACATGCACAATAGGTACTGATATATCATGTATAACGCTAAGTAAGTGTTCAACAATCAACCTGTTCTAGTTGATGTCAGTTTATAAATATGAGCTATCTGCTCATATGCAAATTATACTTAATTTGCATATCACTACATCTCCCTATAACGGAGGGATTTTATGCCACAAGTGCTTCCACTTCTTCTTGTGCCGTCTTGAACATCTTCCTTTATCTCTCTCCTTTCTCTTGGAGATCTGGATCTATCACATCTTTCCCGATGATCGAACTGTTCCTCCTGCATACTCTGATCTTCCTCTTCTGCCTTGTCTCATTCTACTTCTTCCTCTTCTAACTCGTCCCTCTCTACTTCTTCCTCCCCAGTCTCATTCTGCATTACCTCTTCTGTTACGTCAATAGTGGCAGCTCTGAAGGCATTTCTATATCTGATTGTTCTTTGGGATCTTATTTGGTCAGCATGAGCAAGGACACTATTCCCATTTTCTTTATTTAATATTGCAGTATTATGTCTTTTCTGCATAATAAATTCTGCTATCTCGGCTTCCGTATTATTCCTATTTCTTTTGTACCACATCTTTTGATTTGTGGCATATGACAGAGTTAAAGGGAACCTTAATTGTCTGCCCATTAAGGCAGAAGGATATTCTGGCCTGCCTGCATGTGGAATTTTTCATAACTTAGTAATAGTCTTGGTAGGAAAGCATCGATTTTCTCCTGTTGCACGCATGATTTTATGCCCTTCTTTACTGACTGGACCATCTTTTCCGCTATCCCATTACTTTTAGGATGGTAAGGAGGGGTCTTGTAAGGTCTGCATCCTATTTTTCTTAGTTATTCATGCAAATCAACATCCATAAATTCTGGTGTGTTATCCATCACAATGTTCTCCGTATCCCGTTTCTCAAAAATATTACTCTTAATATTTGTTTTATGGTGGTACTTTTTTATCAGGTACTTTCACCACTTCAGGCCAACCTGAATATGCGTCTATTAATATTAATAATAGTCTTATGCCATTGACATAGGCATGATCCATGTGTACTCTGCTCCACGGTTCTGCTTCTCGGGGCCACACATGTATTTTCTTTTGCTTGAAATTCTTGAGTTCTGTGAATTTTGTGCATCTTTTTACATAGTCTTCCAATTTTAATCTTCTTTGCATAGCTGCCACTCCACAAAATATGTCATTGTGTACACTTTTTATACCCTGTCTCCTCTGTGTTTCTGAGGGAACTACCAAGTCACCATTGCATATTACCCCGTTTTCTATAGTCAGTTTATGTCTTATTTCTTTAAATGGTCTTTCAGTTATTGAACAATTTCCCCAGTGATTCTCTTTCATCCTCAACACTATTCTGTTTAACAATGGGTCATTTGTAGTTTCAGTAGCCATTTTATCTACAGATATTACATAAGGTGCAGGAATTTGAAATTCCAGGTCGGTTTTGTCCTTATCCTCTCTATAAAACCTCAATCTAGATAAGGCATCAACGTGCGGTATCGTATTCCCTTTAACATACTCAATGTCAAAATCTAATCACCCAACATAATATTCTGGACATTGTAACTTTCAGTGGTTCTTTTCTTGGGTTGAAAGTAAATCCCAGTGGTCTGTGATCACTTTTCAACAAGAATTTTTTTCCCATCAAGAACTGTCTTGCTCTGTCCGTTGTCCACACTATGGCTAGTGCCTCCCTTTCTCTATTTGAATAGTGTTCAGTCGTTAATCTCCTCGATAAGTACATTACTGGATGATCATCTTGTGACAAAATCCAGATATGGAATGCGTACTAGCATCAGTAGTTAGAGTTTTGTCCTTCTTAGGGTCAAAAATTTATACTATTGGCTTTTTCACCAGAATCTGTTTTAAGGTTTTAAAGGCTTTCTGTTGGTGTTTTACCCAAATGAATTCTGTATTTTTTTTTTCTTAGCTTTGCAAATGTTTCTGTTAACTCATTATATTTTGGTACATATTTTCTATAAAAATTTACCAAACCTATGAAGGACTCCAACTCTTTTTTTATTTTTTGGTGTAGCCACTTTTAGAATTTTCTCTATTAGTACTTTATCTGGAGAGATCCCTTCCTTTGATATTGAGTAACCCAGAAATGATATTTCATAACTGTTGGTTACACATTTTTTGTATTTATTGTCATACCAGCGTCTCTTAGCCGGTTCAGTATATTTTCAGTTTTTTTCTTTAAATCATCTTCATTTAAATCTCCAACACATATATCGTCTTGATAACAGATGGTATTTTCAACATTTCCTATTACTTTTTCAATAGCTTTTTGAAAAATTGCACTTGCCGTTTTTATGCCATACGGCATCCCTTTCCACCTTAACAAACCTATAGGTGTGTTTAGGTGTGTCATCACTTCTTTAAAATTTTCATCTATAGGAATTTGCTAGTAAGCTGATTTTAGGTCTATCTTCGAAAATACTTTTATTCTGGCAAGTTTATGTAAAGCTACTTCCACATTTGGAATAGAGTATGAGTTGGTGCAAACTTTATGGTTTACCACTATTTTATAATCTCCACAAATTCTCAAGTCACCGTATTTTTTTTTTTAATACCACAATGGGTGATGCCCATTTACTTCCTCCTGAAGGGGCTGATTCTAATAAGTCTTCCTTTATTAACTTTCACAACTTAGCTGTTACTAACGGTAATAAATCCACTGGTACTTTTCTCGCTTCGTAGTACGAGGGGGGGGGGAACATTTTCTTTTAATTTCAGGCTAGCTTCATAATTTTTTAATTTTCCTGTTTTTTCCATTTCTATCTTATTAATCAACTTCATTGAATTCATTTTTATACATCATTCCCTAATAGTCCATGCGTTTTTCGGCAATTTGTAACTATAATGGGTACTACTTTATATTTTTCTTTTATTTCTATTGAACTTTCAAAGTAACCCAATATTTGCTATAATCGAGTCATCAAATTGACATAATTGTACGTTGCTTTTTTTTAAAAACGGTTTTCCCATTTTCCCCCACAAATTTCTGGATATTATAGTCACTTCACTGTTAGTGTCTATTTGCATTTCAGCAACACAATGGTTGATTTTCATTTTTATTTTTGTATCTCCGTTCTTATATCCAGTATTTTGTAGGTCTATCTATCTTCTTTACATTAAAAATTTGTCTATTTTCATCCTCTATTCTTTCCACATTTTTCGTTTTACATACTTCTTTGAAGTGATTCTTTTTTAAACACTTTGAATATGTTTTTCCAAACGCTGGTCTTTTTTCTTTTTTCATTTAATGAATTTTTTCACAGTATGCACAATTTTTTCTTTTCATTTTTACCGTATGTGTTTCAGCCATTAATTCTTCGTAGGAGTTATTTTTATTTTGATTGTAGGTATGTATTAATTCCTGCTGTTGTATAAATTCTAGACACATATTCAAGGGCATGTTTGTCAGTTGTAACTGTTCCATTAGCTTATATCTATGTGCCGAATTATGCATAACTTCAATCAATCTTAGTTGAATTAAGTCTTCTTCTGTTGTCTGTTCTTCTGTTCATAGTTTTTCAAATTCAGTATTTACTCGCACTGCTTAACCGGTGTAAATATTTTACTATCGGTTCATCCATTTCCTGCTTCATTTCCATAAACTTGGTCCTTTCTGCAATCACTAGTCTTTTCTTCAGCCCCATGTTTCCCTTGATAACCTGACTTATTTCTTCGAAAGTCATTTCTTCTAGTTCTCGAGGGTAAACCATTATAGCAACTTTCATAATTGCTTCACAACCAGCGTTAGCCATGAACAAGTCAGTGATTTCATTTTCCACTCCTCTGTTTTTGTTGTCTTTCAACTTTTTGCATCTCGCATGAGCAGTGAAGCAACGAATCCATGTATCTATGTATTCTGGGTATTCAAAGACCAGAGAGTATCCTATCGTCGACGCCATTGATATGTCGTGTATAACGCTAAGTAAGCATTCAACAACCAACCTGTTCTAATTGGTGTCAATTTATAAATATGAGCTATCTGCTCATATGCAAATTATACTTAATTTGCATATCACTACAGGTACCATCAGATTTCTGGACAAGGTAGAACGGGGAAGCCCATTTGCTTGCTTGAAGGTCTTCTTCTTTTTTTTTTTAAATTCATATTCACCCCTAACAAGGCATATCACCACTTGGATGCAAGGGCTATTTAGGACCATGTCTAGAAAATGTTAAAAACAATGGTTTACATTACATTTAAACTACTGCAGGAACCCCCTGACTGTACTGATATGCAGAAGCTAGTAGGTAGGGAATTCTAAAGTCTAGCTGTTCGAGGGTAGAACTATTAGAGTAGAAAGCTTTCTAGCATTTAGGAACCTCAACAGTGAAGAGGTGAGATTTTGTTGCGAAGCTAGTTTGTCAGGAATATATACATCAATTGGGCATAAGAGCAACGAGTCTATCCGAGCACATTCCATTAAAATATTTGTCAAACAGGCACAGAGATGTAACATTGCAGCAATGGGATAAAGGTTGGAGCTTAGTTGACAAAGTGAGACCGATTAGATTGAAAACTTTTTTTTGGATCCAAGTGAGAAAGGCTAGTGGTAGATGCACCAACCCAGATGTGGCAACAATACAACATGGGCGAATGATGGCCTTAGAGATACAAGATACTCTCAGGTGTGTAGTCTTCTAGCTCAATAGAGGTAACCCACGTTCTTTGCAGCAGCCTTTGCAATGTTCTCGATGTATTTGTTTCAGTTCATGCCCATGAATGTTAAGCCGAGGAGTTTGAAGCAAGAATTCTCAGGTAAGATGTTATTTGTCATAGATATTGATGGTTGGAGAGGCGTCTTGTAATTGTTAAAGGAGAGCAGCTTAGTCTTACTAGCATTAAATGTGAAAATCCATTTGCAGATTTATTTCACTACAGTTTGGAGGTCATTTTTTAATGATTCTGCTATTGTCTTAGATTTATATACATCTGTTCTTCCCTTGTGCATGTTATAGAGCATTGTATCATGAGCAAATATACCCATCTCGGACACAATATTATCAGGGACATCCTTTATGAATATCAGGAATAATAGTGGCCCAAGGATTGACCTCTGAAGCACTCCTGCATTAATGTTATGCTACTTGGATGTACGTCCATCAATGACGACCTTGATGATCCTATTTTCTAAGAAGGATCTAATTATATTCAGTATACGTCCAGTTATACCGTATGATTTAATTTTCATTACCAGTCCTTCATGCCAGACTTTGTCTAAGACTTTGGATATATTAAGGGCTACAGCCTTGGCTTCGCCCACCTTATCCGGTATATGGTATATTCGTTCGGAGATGACTTATTATTATGATGTCTTATTATTCCTGCATTTAACGTTTTTGCGAATTGTGTTCATGCGGGTTCCAATTTTGGTCCTGAGAGCTGTCTTAATTTTGCAAATACAGGTAAATGACCGTGGTTATCTATAGTGGTATACACCACTATATGCCTTGTTTGCATCTACCTGGCGTGAAATCACATTTTTATGTTTACTGATAATGTCATGGATCTCTTGTGGTATATCCATTTTGTTCACGATGACATTATCTGCAGTACGGATTACTGTCTTCAGTGCGACTTGCCGTCCCGTCACTCCATCCCAGACACATTTATTTTTAAAATCTACTGTTAGATTGAATTCTTGTAAGAAATCTATGCTTAAGAATAGATTAGTAACATCTGTAATTACAAAAATCCATTGATATACATGCCTAAATACTTGTATTTTTATTACTAAACTGGTTTGTCCATAAAATTTAATGCGCTCCCTGCCAGCGGAAGAAAGGTGAATTGGAGTTGGTTTGAATGGTACTCCTACTACTGCTTTCCGGGGTAGAATTGAAATACTTGCACCAGTATTTATCACAAGTTAACATTTGTTGAGGCAGGTCTCATATAAATTTGTGCCGGATGGTTTCCTCACTGGCATCTACCTGCTCAGTCATAGCCAATATTTCTTATAGGTATACAGAGGGACAGCCAGTTACTGTAGTTGCTTTCATTAATTTTTCTAGGAGCTCTGGCTTTGTTCTCTCATACAAAGCAATTATCGATTATTTTAACTGCATGAAGTTTTTGAATTCCAAAATCTGACTGGAGATTTTGGATACTATATCAGGTGGTAATGCACGGATGATAGTGTAGAATTTTGTCTTTTTATCTGTTACTAGCATGGGTGCTTGGCGTTGCCCGGTATTTGGAGGTGTATGTTGAGCAAAAAAAAAAAAAGGGTCAAATTTTTAACTTTGACCCCTATTACTACATTACTACCCCTTAGAATTTATTGTTTTGGGCTCAAATCAGGTTATTAAGTTAGATCCATGTCCAAGGAACCTATATTTAAAATTTCATGTGTTTAGACACAAAATTTTCGGAGGAATTTGGTAGAGTTCTCAAAGGTCAAATCGTTGAACTTTGACCCCCTTAATCGCCAAATTTCTGGCCAAAAACCGATCACATCGATTTTCCCAAATCTCAGTACCCTGTATATCAAATTTTGAGTCTGTAGACTAAAAATTGACAGAGTTATTGCGTAGGGAAATGTACACACACAGACACATACAGAGACAGACAGACACTTTTACGTTTATAGATATATAGATTTGCTGAAGATAAAACTAGACTTCAATGGTGGGAGCTTAATACTAACTAACTGCATGTCATCCATCCTAAAAAGAAATTAATAAGAAAAATGAGCAGGCACGAGGCAAGGAGGGAAGAAGAAAGGAAGAAATGGCACACCTAAATTTCATCAGCTTGGGGTTTAATATTTTATTTTTTATTGATTTTTCTTTTGTTAGTTAATGTCAATGGCAAAATTACAGGTTCATCATTTATTTTCACACGTGTTTACAATGGTACCATATTGATGCCATATTAAAGTTTTTTTTTCCTTTTAAAAGCTGTATCCAAATTGAATTATTGTATTTTGTCGTTGGGTTGGCCTTTTTGGTAAGAGGTTTCTTTTTCTTCTTTAAAAGAAAAAAAAATGGTTTCACAGTTAAATTTTTGGACCACTCCATATTCGAGTCATGTAAATTATTTGGCAAGAATTACATAGAAGGTGTATTATTTTTAGTTGGCAGTGTAAGACATTTTGCAAAAAAAATGTCGGCACTTATCTTTGAAGGCAGATGTTATTTTGTTTGCTCTTTGACTGTGACTGTTTCATATATTTTTGGTTTTCCTTCTGTATACTTTGTACTGGACTTTACGTTGGAATATGCAGATCCATTGAGTTGTTTTGAAAATTCTTCTGTTGAAAGAATTGTAGAAAAATTGTACTTTGTAAACTATCAGTATTATTGAAGATGAATTTAGTGATTTCGATAAACGTAAGATAGAATCTTTCCATTTGTCAATTCGTTTTGTATATAACATTTATTATGTCAGTTTGTCTTGTAATAATGATAAATTGAAGTTGGTGCCTTCTAATTATGAAGTAGCTTTGTCAATCTTGAATCATGTATCAAATAAGCTGATCGAACAGGGCTTATATGATGCTTATTGCCAGGTCTTCTTAGACGAGGAAAAAGAAGGAATTATTGAAAGATTAAACATTAGTCCTTCTGATTTTGGAAACTATATCTGGATATGGATTGGCATCAACCTGCTTTCAAGTAAGATTTGTAGTGTACTACCAAAATTAAACCGGTATTAAATTGCTCATTGAAAACTGGTGGAAAACCTTTGTTAAATGACTGTGCATATTCATGTGTTAATCTGTACACTGATATGCTGGAATTACTTTTTAAGTTAAGAACCGATCAGTAAGTTCTACTGGTTGATATCTGGAAAGCGTTTCTAATGATTGGATTGAATGATGAATGCGATAAAAATCGATTCTACTTCTTTTTAATGTTGGACAATGAGTTGATATGTTTTAGATATAAAACTGATATTTGGATTTGTGTACAATCCTTTCATACTAAGTTGCATAGTTAAGTATCATGTGGAAAAATATCCTCTTATTCTTTGCTAGGAGATATTACTTGGCAATGTTTATGTAGATAATTTGATAAAAACACATAAAGCTGCTAATGTTCTGTTGTAGTTGTATTTAGATGCTGTGGTAGTTATGAAAGCAGATAGAATTTTGTTGAAGAATTGCTATAGCAACAATATGATTACTGAGCATATGCTGAGAGACAACAATCATTCTTCTCATAGTCCAGCCATTGAGAAAGTGTTAGGATATTTATATAAACTTTCTATGGATAAAATACAATTAAGTTCGTGCATTGATGGAAGATCTGTATCTTATAAGAGAGATATTTTATCTCTGAATTCCTCTGTGTGTGACTCCCTTTGATTAGCACTCTCTAAAGGTAGAATCCTTCAATTAAACTGTGGAACTGAGGTGCATCGTGGGACCAATATGTTCCCCCTGATATTGTGGTTGATTGGAATAAGCTGTATAAATATCTAATTAATATTGCTGATCTTGAGTTTGACAGATTCTCAATGGATTCTGATTCTTTGGCTACTTTGATAGTTTTTTTGTGATACCTCTAATCTGGCCTATGGAATAGTGTTATATTTATATCAGCATGATGAAGCCAGGTTGATATTTGCTAAAGCTACCTTCAGTTAAGAAAACTTTACTCACTTTGGAGCTGTTAGCTGTATATTTGTGCAGTTCTGTCGGATATACAAGGATCTGTTAACGATTGACTTTTAACTTAGCATTGTTCGGATGATTCTGGTTTAGAGGTGATTACTCTAAATGCATTTGTTCATCCTTTCTATAAGAACTCTGTATTCTTGAATTTAGAAAATGATTATTTTCAAGATCTTCCCCCTAGCAAGGAGGATCTTATTGAATGTAGAGATGAATTCTTAAATTGTTTCAAAAGACTGTGCTATGAGCAGTATCTTTTAGATTTAAGAGAGCTGTCACACGATCTTTATCAGTCATACTTTGAAAAACTATTAAGTTAGGAGTTGTTGTTTTCATAAAGAATCCCATAAAGTTGCATCCTTATTAGTCGCTGGGTAGAATGATTAATCTAACTTCTGGATCGGATGGTATGGTTCGATTTACCGTAATCAGAAAGAGTGATAGCATCATTCAGAAACATTCTCTGAAGAATTTGTGTCTTATGGAACTTTCAATAGATCACTCACATCAATCTTATGATGATGAACGAGCATTAATTTAGATAAGAATAATTCTGGATCTACACCTGTAAGATCTGAAAGATCGTTAAATAAAAGAAATTCTGAGTTGATTTGGTATTGAATTGTTTGTTGTTTTAAAGGATTTTTTTTCTTTTTTTTTTTTTCTTTTGGGAGAATGTAGAAAATTTTATTTCCACCATTTTCTTCTTTCTCTTATTCTTCCTTCTTCTTTTTCCTCTCTCTCTCTGAATTATTCTATTTCCTCCTCTTTAACAACATAATCCCATTCAGCTTGCTGATTGGAGAAGCCACTTATTTTCCCGCTCAACAGTGAAAGATTCGAAGTAAAAGATGTCTTAGAGTAAAGATGTGTTTAAATATGTCTAAGCTACCCTGGCATATTTGTCGAGATCTCTGCCAAGGAAGAATAGACCAAAAATCTTATTGTGGACACTCAACAACTCTGTCTTGACTAAGACATAAAAATTAGTGATAATAACTGGTTTATATTAATTTAAACCAGTTATTATCACTAATAAATAAATTAATATAAATAATACTCATCTCAATAATGAATTCCAATTAAAAAATAATATAAATAACTGGCTTGTTTTCCAACAGGTAAATGCTTAAAAAAAGAAGAATCTCATTTTGGGGAGAGTAAGATCTAGCTGAGGGTATTCATCTACAAATTTAACAATTAATTTAAATATAAGATTTGCAAATATTTTTTTAAATACTGTCACAGTATATCGAATCAAAGCCTTCATTTTAGTAAACAATGGCTATGCTCGACGAAGAACCAGTCATGTGATCAACACATACGTGCATACTAACAACTTCTTTTTGTTCTAATCATAATCGAGAAAAGAAACAGAAAACTTAACTTTTCAGAACTAGACAAAAACAACAGACGTTTAATTTCGAACTGAAATTAACCAAGACAGTCAATAAATACCTGAAACTCTTTTGATTGTGATAAGTTCGGTTAGGAATTAATTTTAGCCATTTGTTTATGATATATTCTGCGGTGGGTGGCCGTAATAAAAGGATATTCAAGAAAGGTATTCCATCAGGGAAATAAATGGATAAAGAGGTTTTGAAGTTAATAAAGAAATAGAGAAGTTTATTGAGAATATTTACAGAGACAGCATGTTACGTTTTAAGTGTTCCCGCCCAGGGAAGGCTCTCTCAACCGGTGACTGGTGATAACGTTCTTTCGATAAAAAGTTCCAGCGGTGAATTGCTCATCTCGCCATAACACCTCCCCCTAAGACAATTTCTCCCAAGAGAATTTGGCTTAATATCGTTTGCTTTTTGTCTTGGGGCTCAGCTGGTTAACTTTTCTTTTCACCCTTGTACTTTTTCTCCTCAATATCGTTTGAGTTGGTGGAGAAGCTGGAACTCTCAAATCTGGGGTAAGTTCTGTTAAGGGTTGGGGAATATTAAAAGAATCATACAAAACCTCTAGGGGCAGGTCATTTTCTTCTGCCTGTTTGTAGTCATCAATGTGTCGAGGTCTTAGCTAATTTATATGCCTGCGACAGTCGAATTTATTACTTCTTACAGAATATAGCATGTGTCCGATTCTTTTCATGATAATCCCCTCCTCCCAAATATTTTTTCCACTCCTGTAATACAGGAAGAATATTCTGTCACCAGGTTTGTAAAACCTTGTTGGAAAATTTTCTTTTGTTGTTGTTACTCTGGTTGCACTTGGTAAAATTCTATCAAATACAGATCTGATTTTCCGTGCAAACATCAGTTCGGCTGGTGACGAACCGGTATCAGTGTTTGGGTTCGGAGTTATCCTGTACACCGATAAAAATTGTTCAAGACTCTTCTCGTCAGTGTCCATGCCTTGGTTTTTCTTCAAGGCTCTTTTGAATGTATCGACAAACCTCTCTGCTAGGCCATTTGACCTTGGGTGGTAGATTGCCATAGTTAAATGTTCAATGGCTAGAACCTTGCAGAATTCTTCAAATTCTTTGCTGGTAAATTGGGTGCCGTTGTCGCTGACAATAGTTTTAGGCACTCCAAAACGACTGAAGAGAACTCTTAGTGCATCTATTGTACTCATCGAAGTAGGGTGTTTGTATTTAAACACTTCTTGCCAGTTTGTGAAACTGTCAACGACCACTAAGAAATAATGTCCATTTAAAGGACCTGCATAATCGATATGTAACCGAGTCCACGGTGTATCAGTCTTTGGCCACGGTTGTATCTGCACAGGTGGTGCCTTTGCTGCTAGCTGACACCCTTGACACTCTCTTACGAGTTTTTCAATGTCCTGGTCCATCCTAGGCCAATACGTATATCCACGCATTAAAGCTTTCATTCTCGACATGCCTGGATGACCACTATGAAATTCTTTTAAAATTCTTCTCTGAAGCGTAGTCGGTATGACGACTCTGTCTGCGTACATCAAGGTTTGAGCACAAATGGAAAATGGTAAAATTTTAGGGTCTTTCTTTGATTTTCCATTTAGTTGCACCAACTTTTTCATTTTCACAATATAATCATCCTTTTCTGCTGCCTTATTTATTTTGTCTAGAGTCACTGGTAACTCTCTGATTGTGTTGCACAGTAATCCGGAGAGTTCTTTTGCCTCTGTCAATTCAGCTATTACTGTGTCTTCCAAAGGTTCAGCACACTTTTGGATGAGCGTGGACAGTCCATCTGCATGTCCGATATTTTTCGATGAAATGTACTCCATTTTAAAGTTATAATTTAGTAGAATTATGTTCCATCGTTGGAGTCTGTTCGCAGTGTGCATAGGTATGCCTTTTTTTGAGCCAAAAATAGTCAATAAGGGTTTGTGGTCGGTTTGCAAAGAAACATCCTTCCATGAATAAATTTATGGAATTTTTTAATGGCATAAATAATCGCCAAGCTTTCTTTTTCAATTTGAGAATAGTTTCTTTCAGCCGACAAAAGTGATCTGGATGCATGGGCTATTGGCTTTGTTGATCTATCTTCAAGTTTATGGAGAAGAACTGCTCCTACTCCGTAGTCACTTGCATCTGATGCAATAATCAATTCTTTCTGTGGATCAAAATGTGCTAGAGCTAAATCTGATAGCAGGCATTTCTTAATATCTTCAAACGCATTTTGGCATTCTTTTGACCAAATCCACTTTGGTCCTTTTTTAACAAATCATTCAATAGTGCTCTCAACTTATGCATGTTTGGAATATAAATAGCATAATATTGAGCCAAACCCCAAAAAGATTGTAACTGGGCAACATTATTGGGTGCTGGCATCCTCTCGATTGCTTCTGTTCTCTGAGGATCCGGTCTTCTGCCTTGGCTGTCGATAATTTGACCAAGACATTTTATCTGTTTTAAAAAGAATTCATATTTTTTAGCACTTAACTTGAAACCAAATTTCTCAATTCTTTGGAAAACTGCTCTGATGTGTTCCTTATGTTCCTGTACATTTTTACTTTTGACAAGGATGTCATCCAAATATGCGATTGCAACATCTAAATCAGCAAGCATCGTATCCATTATTTGCTGAAATAGTGCTGGGTCCACTTTTAATCCCAAAGGAAGTCTTTTTAGTTGGAAAAGTCCTAGATGGGTATTTATACACAAATACTTAGAACATTCTTCATTGACTTTAACTGAAGGTAAGCTTCCGATAAGTCGATTTTGGAGAAAATTCTACCTCCATTCAGTTTTGTAAAAATGTCTTCAGGAGATGGAAGTGGATAACTATGATCCATCAGTTATTAAGGCCTGTAGAAAAATCGGCACATACCCGAATCTTCTTATTTTTCTTTTTAACATACACAGTGGGGCTCGCCCACTCAGAATAGTCAACTTTTTCGACTACACCATTCTTCTGTAGTCTTTTTAGTTCAATTTCAATATCTTCTTTTGAAGAAAAAGGCACATTTCTTTTTGGTCTAAAAACAGGTTTCACATTCTGTTTTAATTCAAAATTTACTTCAGTTTTGGTGCACACTCCTAATCCCTCTGAAAAAACTTTGGGGAATTCACTTTTTAACACTGCCAGAAAATGGTCATTTTGTTTGGAATTTTTCTTTTCCAATGCTCTTACATTATTGCAAAATGAATTTATGGGTAGCTCCCATAAATCAAACAAAACAATGCAATCAATTCCAAAAAGGCAAGAATTTATTCCTGGAACAACTGAAAGGTTTGAGGAAAAAGTTTTCGATCCAAGAGAAACACTGCAATTAAATTCTCCCATGAATTTTAATCGCTCTCCAGAAACACCTTTTGCAATTTTTTGTGTTTTTCTCAGTTTTGGACCACCAATTCTCTTCCAGGTCACTTCGTCGATAATTGATATGTCTAAAAGTAGCTTCACTGAGTGACCATTTATTTGTGTGTGAACGAATTTCCGTTTCCCTCCTTGTTTTATTTCTTCTTTGGACAAGACCACATTTACTTTTGGCTTCCATTTCTGTCTTTTGTCTTGCTTAGTTCGGCAGTGGGATGCCTGGTGTCCCACTAGGCCACATTTGGTACAACGTTGGTCTTTATAAGGGCAGTTTTTTCTTAAGTGCGGACCCGCACAACTCCAACATTCAAAACTTTTCCCTTTGTCTTTTGGAAATGTCTTCTGTTTTACTACCTGGACTTGGGATGTGACTTTTCCCTCTATCCTCGTAGTGTCCCTTTTTACATTTATCAATTTTTGACATTCTTCTGTCACTTTTTGTAAGTTCATTTCCGGGTCTTGTTCCATGATTGATAATATCCTTGACCTTAAATCCTTGTCCTTCGGTGCTGTCAGTCCCTGGACAAATATGTAGCACTTAAACATGTCCACTGATAAATCCTTTAATTTAAACAGTTCACACTGGGCGTTGACTTTGCCTGCATATGTGACAATGTCATCAGTTTCGTCTTTTGACATATTTAAACACCTATACCGTGTATGAAAAAGACTATCTCTTTCACCGAATATAACACACAAAATTTTCACCGTTTCAGAAAAAGAGATCTCTTCCGGGTTTTTAGGCCATATCAAATTCTTTTTCTGGGTCATATTTAAACTCTGAAAGCGAGTTCGCTATACCCTCAGCCGAAAAAAATCTGGATGCACCCTCCTTAGATTTTTCTGACAAAATCGTTTCACAAAATAAGCGATTATCCGTCGTTTGTTGTATTACAAGAGTTTCGAAACGTTCTTGTTGAATTAGCATTTGTTTTTGAAAATCCATTTGGGCTTTTTGTTGAGCGATTAAACTCTCAGTTAACGTTTTCGTCAACGTCGCTATTTGTTCCGATGTCATTTTCTTTTTAATGTATCAATAGTAAGTTAACGTATACCACAGAGAAGAAAAAAAAAATATTGTTCAAAAACAAGATGCTTATTTTCACAGAAAATTGTCAACACATAGGAAAGTTCCGAAAAAAAAAAATCACCGTTAAAATAACACTTGACAAAATTTCAAGAGACTCTTTTTTCGTCTACTTCAGCAGACACACGTAAACTTCTTTTAAAAAATTTTCTTTATTAAATAAACACAGATTCCTCAGTATTGTTCATTTGTTGGTTTTTTATTGTATTAACCAAATACAAAAAACATGTAAAAATATCTCTCATGAAGAAAGTCACAATTTAAACACACACACACACACACACACACACACACACACACACGTTATATAACGTCAACTCTTTTGGAGTTTAAAAAGAGAAAAACTGAGTTTAACTCGTGAATAATATAAAAATTATTTTTTACTTGTGTAAATTTGTGGCAGACACCAGTCTTTCGCTTTCTCAGAAGCTTTTTCTTCAATTAAAAGTGAACTTTGTGAACAACAATTTTCAGAATTTTCTCGGTTACCACATGTTTTTTTTTTTAGATGAATTTACAGTTCGTATCTCATCTTTGTCGCCAGTTAATATATCCTGCGGTGGGTGGCCATAATAAAAGGATATTCAAGAAAGGTATTCCACTAGGAAAATAAATGGATAAAGCGGTTCTGAAGTAATAAAGAAATAGAGAAGTTTATTGAGAATATTTACAGAGACAGCATGTTACGTTTTAAGTGTTCCCACCCAGGGAAGGCTCTCTCAACTGGTGACCGGTGATAACGTTCTTTCGATAAAAAGTTCTGGTGGTGAATTGCTCATCTCGCCATAACAGTTTATTTATCGTCAGCGTTCCTGTAACTGCAACACTCTTTCATAAAGAGAGTGCTTCCTCGGGAAAATTTTTTCAATCTGGCTAGGGATTTTTATTCTGGGCCCCTAAAATTAACAGAGAATAGTCCATTCCTGTAATGAACTGGTCCTTGTGGATTTTACATTGGCAGTTTAGCTCTGTGCAGTCCTAGGAGGTCCACTCTCCCAGGAATTACCTTCTCTCTTTGAGAAGGAGTTGGTTTATTGCTGTTGCCTGAGGCGCCCTCACCGGAGAATTCCGACGGGGCTGCTCAGGCACTTTTTATAGGTCAGAGGGCCCCTCCTTAAGGGCATTGACTTCTGAATTTCACTTTCAAATCGTGGTGTCTAAGTAGGAGAGAACCAAACTTTTCAATCTGGGTAGGGAGCAGGAAACCTCCCGGATTGTGACTGTGATGCACCTAAGTCTTTCAAGCCTCGTAGTAGAAGGGTCTCAGCAGGAGTAGTTCAAACAGCTCTTTTCAGGACTAACTTCCAATAACTTATTATTTGCAAATCAAACTGCTATTACAGGAAAAAGGTCTGTCCCTTTCCATGTAAATAAAAAGGACATTAGATAAATGAAAATGAGATTAGGATAAGCCGAGACTCAAACCTTGTAAGCAAGGTTAAGAAATAGAATTGGATTTTTTTTTTTTTTTTACACGCTGGTCACCACTTATCAAGGCCCGGAAGCCACTCAGGGATAGGGGTTATTGCAAGTACAGTACGTTAGTGTGGAGATTTGATGAAGTGTTTACTTAAGGGGGCGGTTCATTAGGAATTTGTTAATGTTGGACTTGAAGACATCCAAGTTGTAGTCAGGTGGGAAGCAGGCAGACGGAACAGAGTTCCACAGGCGTGCAGTTCTAAGAAAGAAGCTTTGTTCATGGAATCCACGTTTTGATTTAGGCACAGATAAAGAGTGGGGGAAATTTTTCACAGTGGATTCAGCTAGACGGGTGTTTTTCGTGAAAGATTGGCGAGGGGGGACCAGAGATTGGAGTTCAGACGAGCACCTGCCATGGAAATAACGATAAAACAAGGATAGGCTCGCAACGTCTCTTCTGTGGGAGAGAGGTTGCAGGGTAGAGAAAAGGGCATCCCCCACTAAGCCATGAAATCTATTTTGTACTCTGTCAAGGCAGGATAGGCTGTTTTTAGCAGCTCCTGCCCAGATATGGCAGCAGTATTCCATCCTTGGACATACTTGGCTTTTATATAGATAGAGAATTGCATCAGTAGTGAGATATCTTCTGGAGCGGTAGAAGGATCCCACCATCTTTCCAGCGACCTTGGCAACAGACTTGATGTACGTGTTCCATTTCAGATCAGGAGTAAAGGACAAACCCAGAAGCTTGTCAAAACACAGGGCTTCTCCCAGATGAGAGCCATCCATTTCAATTGATGCCAGATGGGGATCAGAGCGTTGATGATGTAAAGATAGGAGTTTGGTTTTTGATACATCAAAGGTAACCAGTCACGTCTTCTCCCACTGAACCACGCGCTCAAGATCAGAGGAGAGAGAATCAGAGAGAACTTTGTCATTTACAGCCTTTGATGTGTTGCCATAGATGGTCGTGTCATCAGCATAGATGTCAACGAATGATTTAAGTATGCGTTTAGGGAGGTCATTGATGTAGATCAGGAAGAGAGTTGGGCCCAGGATTGACCCTTAAGGGACTCCAGCATTAATACTGCAGGCCTCTAATTTTTGTCCATCGACCACTACTCTTATGAGCCTATCGGAGAGAAATGATTTAATGATTGAGAAAACATTTCCAGTTATACTGTAGCTGGAAATCTTGGGAAGTAGGCCCTTATGCCATACCTTGTCAAAGGCCTTTGATATGTCAAGAGCAAATGCCCTAGAAATGAAGCCTTTGTCAAGAGATTCACTAATCCTGTGAGATATAACCGTTAGCATATCTGCGGTAGATCTTGCAGAACGGAAACCATATTGTGTGTCACTAAGAAGATTGTTTCTGCTGAGGTGGTTTACTATTTCTCTATTTAATATGGATTCCAGCAACTTACTCATTACACACAGGAGGCTTATTGGTCTGTACTGAGAGGGAGATGACTTTTCACCTGAATTCTTAAATACAGAGCATACTGATGAGGTTTTCCAGGGAGTCGGAAAGCACTTCTTCTTAAGGCAACGCTTAAACAGTTTCATAAGCATGGGAACAAGTTCTGATTGAAGCTTTTTTAACACTATAATTGGGATGCCGTCACGGCCAGTTGCTTTGCTGGAATCAAGGTTCTTGATTAGCTTGGCAACCTCATGCACAGAATGTTAAAAAGGACAAATTCTATTATAAATAGTTAGATATTGTTTATATCGTAAAAAGAATTGATTGTTCATTCTTTTATAAAACTGAATATTAAAAATGTCAGCTAAAAAGAATGAACAATACAAATTAAGAATGTATTGTTAAAAAATAGGTTAGGTTAAAAAATAGGTTAGGTTAAATATAGGTTGAGAATTCTTTGTTGTCAAAAGTGTGTTTGGAAAAACGTGTGTTTAGACACATGAATGGGTCGCGTTGGGAAAGACACGTCATAGCAAAAGGTAGATTCTCAATATATAGAGTTAGTCAGATCAGGGTAGTTGAGACAGAACAGTTGAGTCTGCTAGTCAGCAGAGATAAGGAGAGTTAGTCAATTGGCAGAGTAGTCAGCTACTCTTTGGAAGCGAAGGATAGAAAGATTAAACTATGTAGAACAAATGTGAATTCCTGACGTCATCATCATTCGACTGGTCCAATGAAATAAAGAATCACCATCCATATTTTGTAACTGTTTGTCTATGTGCCGTCATTCCACAAATTGCAGGTAATGTGTTAAACATCTTATTATGAACACTGCGTAACCCTTCCAAGAATATGTATCTCTCCTCCTCTCTATATGTGTTACAAGAAATATAAGAACTGTGCATCTATCACTCTATCACCTTCAGTATATATATGAAGTCCCAAGCATCTCAGAACAGAACTGAACTGTATATGTATAAATGTCTCTCCCTCTCCTCTCCCCCTCATCATAGTTATAAATGTCCCCGTCTCTCTTCAATATGAATCCTGCGTCATCTCTTAATATGTACCCTATGCAACACTGCCTTTCCAGGGCTAACTTCCAATAACTTACTATTTGCAAATCAAACAGCCCTTTTCAGGGCTAACTTCTACAAAATACTACCACAAACTATATGTATGGAAACTACTACTGCCTGCCTTCTGCAACTACTCTCTACAACCAGCTAACTCTGTCTCACTCCAGTGCCTCCTGCAGTTTCCAGTACCTGTTCCAGTACCTGCTGATGTTCGACTACCCGTTCCAGTAACCACTGACATCGAGCTACCTCTTCCAGTCCTCACTGATGTCTAGCTATCTTTTCTCGAGCCTACTGAAGTCCACCGACTAGTTTTCAGTGACTGATCCTGTCTCAATCGGACTGATGTTGAGTATACAATCTCTATTACCTACAAATTTACCATTTTGTTTCTCAGTAAATAAAACACAATATCAATCGTCTTTAAATGAATATCATTGTCTGTCATTTTTCTTTGCTATTGCCGTTATCTTTTTGCCTTTGAGTCTACCTTGTAGTTGTACAATCGATTGGCACCTTCACACTACTCGCCTCTCTGCAGCAGCTCTCTGCTATGCTTTAAAAATATGTAAACTGTAAAAATGTAACGTTCCTTAGTTCAAGTGTATTTATCTAAAAAAAATCATTTTCCCCAAAGCATTTATAAAAAGACGACAATTTCAATTTCACAGGAAATGTCTTTACTTCACTATTGAGAAAACAATAGATAATTATGAAAAAAAAAGAAAGAAGCAAATATTTGGGAGCTAACATCTTTAATATAGCCCAGAGCTAACATAATCAATATAGCCATTTTTTTCTGGTATTTGTGGCCTGGTAAAGCAACACAAAACCTACCTTTAAAAACTTCTTTTCTAGGGTTTTTGGGTGTGCTGAAAATGAATATCGCATTTAAAATTGGGTCCGGCAACTAATTTTTATGATACTGTAAAGATACTTTTCCGCATGTAATGTGGAAAATAATGTCCATATTTGTAAAATTTTACTTGGTTTTCACCTTAGCATTTTCCTATAAAATGATGCCTTTTAGAGATTTTTGAGTGTGCTAAAAATGAATATCGCATTTAAATTTTTCGCAATTAAGTAGGTTCCCATATATTAAGCAATGTAATTGTTTGTGTTTTAAGTAGTGGCCATTGTTGTACACACACGCATGACAAAAATATGCATGTGCTTGTGCATACAACAGCCATCACTTATAACATAAAGAATTACATTGCTTCATATCCGGAAAACTACTTAATTGCGGAAAATGTAAATGCGATACTTTATGTTATAAGTGGTAATCATGACACGCAAGCACACCTCTATTTTTTAATTGTCATTATCATTAAAAATTTTTAATTGTCATTATCATTAAAATTTTTTACTTGTCATTATCATTAAATGCTTTACCTGCCATTATCATTAAAATTTTTTAATTGTCATTATCATTAAAAAATTTAATTGTCATTATGATTAAAATTTTTTACTTGTCATTATCATTAAAAAATTTTTAATTGTCATTATCATTAAAAATTTTTACTTGTCATTATCATTAAAATTTTTTACTTGTCATTATCATTAAAATTTTTTACTTGTCATTATCATTAAAATTTTTTAATTGTCATTATCATTAAAAATTTTTACTTGTCATTATCATTTAAAATTTTTACTTGTCATTATCATTAAAAATTTTTACTTGTCATTATCATTAAAAATTTTTACTTGTCATTATCATTAAAAATTTGTAATTGTCATTATCATTAAAATTTTTTTACTGGTTATTATCATTAAATTTTTTTTTGACTTGTCATTAATATTAAAATTTTTTACTTGTCATTATCATTAAAATTCATTAGGTTATTTCTGCTATGAACAAATATGGGTGTCGTGCTATTGTCAGAAATTTAATTTCTTTCCGTCTTTATATTTTTCCTTCTTTCCTTCCCTGTCTTGTTTTTTTTCGTGTTGCATTAAGAAGCTGCTGCTGATGACGTAAGATCACGCCATCCGTCATGACGTTTGATTGGCTAAGGGTTTTTACCGCCTTTTTTTGACAAGAAATTGAAGAGCAAACAACCAGTTTCAGACAAGAATTGATGCACGTAACACGTCGTTACGAAAGTCATGAGGAAAGACAATACCAGTCTTTAAAATGGAAATGCATTTCATTATTCAGATGAACGAATAATGAAGATATGCTGGAGTGTTCAAGGAAGATGCTCCGAAAAGGAGATCAAGCTGTAGTACCTTGGTAATGCGAAGAGAAAGAGAAAATCGATCTTTTTCAAGTTAGAATCTGATTGTGGAAAGCGACGCATGTGTGGCAATTTTAATATCATCTACGAAGCAGTCGAGATGAAAGCTGAATTATGGTCGTCGTGGTGCTATAAAGGATATACCTACTGAAGTGTTTTTGCAGACTAAGGATTTTACCTAATCAGTGCTTGTACTCGGATTAATTCCTTCGTCGAAAATGAACTTTGAAAGAGTTAAAGGATCACGTGTCTTTGGAAAAGGCGAAGAGGATAGATGTATATAAGATACACATTTAAAGAAAAAAAGATGATTATTGAACGATAACCACGCAGTAAGATTCTATACCTTTTAAAACCTCTAATTTCTGATTTCTCTCTCGTTTGTTAAATTAAACTTTGCGCTTGCCTGAAGGACAATTCTAGGCAGCTTGTAGCAGAAACAAATGGGACTTTTTTCTTCCTCGAATCAATGCCTCTTCCCTGTGCTATTCGGCCACATCTTGATCAGTCAGGGGTACGGCGCATTGATACTTCCTATCCCCAAAGGAAATCGGCCAGCATCCGGTTTGAAGAAGAACAACTCATTTTTACGCTGAGAGACACCAAACGGAGGGCACTCCTTTTCTTCTCTCTCTCCCCACCTCGGTGTTATCTCTATGGTATCGATGATTCCACTGGAATAACTACCGCGATAATACCAGGTGCCGGAGTCCAGCTTTCTACAAGGAAAATACCACATTCTCCTCAATAAACCTTTTCTGTGATCTTTTATGAAGTTGTTGCATTTGTCATTTCAGAAGCTTGTATCGAATTATTTATTTTATTAGGGTGTGCCCTAAAAGCATTACAAACCTCAATTTGGTGACCGCGACGTGATGATGAACATTTCCTTCTATACACTAGACAACTACAAATTGGTGACTGACGTGAAATGAACACGCATGGTGACCCTTTCTTTTTTTAAAGGAATTGTTTTGAGCGAGACGCGCGTTTTATTTGATAAAGAAAAAAAAATGAACTTTTCAACAAAGAAAGACAAGTGACCTCCTACCGACAAGAATCTCAAAGAACTACAATGAGGAGACCCCTCGTCAGACTCGGCAGAAAACAAACACGGAGCTGTCGACTTCATACCGAATTTTTTAAAAAATTTGAGCTCGAAAAACATTTTTCATGGTTCCTGACATTACCCTGCAACAAACGCGAAGTGCAAAATCACATAGGCCTATGCAATTCTCTTCTGCACAGCAGACGCAACAACAAAGAAACAATTACAGGACATACCTATCAACACATAGGAAGAAGCTGAATTAACAATGAGTTGAGATGCACCACACACACGGATAAACTCACAACTGGAAGCTTCGTTGACACCGGCAACTGGAAACTCATTCAAAACGAACGAATGCACAACAAACACTTGTACAGACAATGTACACACACTACCGCAGACTCACATGCGAAGACAACGGCAACTGGAAACTCATTCAACATGAACGAATGCACAACAAACGGCTGTACAAACAGTGTACACACACTATCGCGGAGTCATTTGCGAAGACACTGTCAACTTGACACATGACGTCAACACGAAACAAAAATTGTCCTTCCAAACGAACAATTCACTTCACGGTCCAAGCAACTCGTTGCACATATCAGCACACAACAAAAAAACCAAACAAACAAATGTCAGTCTAAAAAAAAGAGTAAACGCTTTTTTTTCCACGCGTAAGTAAATACTTTTTTTTATGAACACACTCCGTTTTTGACGTTTTTTTTTTAAACAACCATACCAACAGCAAAAAAAAAAAAACAGGACGAAAAGTCAATTGCCGAAAACATTACTTAAAAAAAATATATACACTGCATATTTTTTCTTTCCTGGGAAGGAGAGGATTGTGGAAGCCTTTTCTAGTCTCACACAAAAACACGCGTTCACATCTCAAGCTATATTACTTGTCACATACATACACGCACACAAACATACGCGCGCACGTCCACACCCACACATATATTCACGTTCGCGTACATACACTCACATTCATGTGTATACACACACACGCTAACGTACGCACATGTACGCACAGATGGACGACATCACTTCTCTTTCAAAGGAAATCCACACATGCGCAAAAGACCACTGGAAACAATTATAAAAGCAAGAGACAAGCTGTTTCCAGCCTCTTTTTCGGACCAGTTCTCGAGCTGAGAGGTTCAGCTAACCAGCCGCCTCCCTTTTGGGAGATGTACACTCGCGCGCGTCACATCCCCTGCTACTATGTATGGGGCACGAGCTAACAGACAGTATGTACACTTTATATGTTCTCTCTCTATACTACAACAGGCTTTCCTCCTCACCAGTAAACAGCGAGAGACGCACGCTAAACTAAACACGTATAGTACCCTTTTTTTTCACTTATTTCTTCACAAAATAAATGCTAGTTCGTTTAATTCAATTTAACACGTACTTCGTCTCTTCCTCGAGACAATTCATTTTTTCTTTCTCAATGTAATTCATTTCTCATATTTTGTACGACTGGGGGAATATATATAATATATCCACCAGTCCACTACAATTTTACAAACCCTAAAAGCTACTTTACAGTCGAACTGGTGAACATCTGAACTTGAGTAAATTTTGATAATCGAACTTTGCAGCTTTGCTGTTTTCCTTTTTCCCAACCCTCTGTGATCTTTTCTCCCAAATAAGTGTTAATGCTTTTATGTTCATAAAGTATCTCTTTGGTATTCATTTAAGTCCTGTTAGTATTGCATGCTATTTCCTTTGTGTTTTCTTTAAAGCTTAATTGACGTGGAATCCTAACCTTTGTGGGACGTAGCGAATAAATTTCCCACACTATATTACTGCATGAAACATGCGGAAAAGTATCTTTTCAGTATCGTGAAAACTAGTTGCTGGCCCTGATTTTAAATGTGATATTCGTTTTCAGCACACCTGGAAAGTTTTTTAAAGGTAGGTTTGTGTTGGTCTACCAGGCCACAATTACCTTTTGCCTTTATATAGCATTAATAAAGAAAACAATAATAAACAATAAAACATTTGGTACATCTGCAGTATGCGGACAGCGGCCATCATTTTTGGTTCATTTCACAAAACTGTCGCCAGGTGGTTCTTCTCGGTCAAAGAACTTATGCAGACTTTTTGTTGACACATTAACAGATACCACAATTTTACTTCAATTCAAAAAAGTTTTGAAAAAAAAATGTTGCCCTAATTCGAAAAGTATTTCATCTAAATTATTAATTTGTTGTTAGTTGACTCTTCAAATTTGGCCTTTTTTACGCTCTTGCATGGAACCATGATTTTGGCCGCCATTTTTGGGGGGGAGCGGGGGGGGCTTTTTCTAAACGTGCACTTCAAGTGCGTAAATTATTAAGACATTGGTGGCCATTTTTATTTTTCATATTGCTTTTTTTTTTTTTTTTTTTCAAATTATTGTTTTTTATTTTTATTTTGGGGAGGATATTTTCATGGGACCATGATTTTTGGTGTCCATGTTTTATTTAAAAAAAAAAAAAAAACAGACAAAAGAAAAACATAATTTGGAAAAAAAGAATGGCAATATGTAAAATGGCCACCAATGTCTTAATAATTTACGCACTTGAAGTACATATTTAGAAAACGACCCCCCCCCCCCCAAAAAAAACCGTCGGCCAAAATCATGGTTCCATGCAAGAGCGTAAAAAAGGCCAAATTTTCAAAACAAGATGGTAGCTTCGATTGTCGTACATTTAGTCTAATAATAAAATGTTGATAAAAATAATAAAAATGCAATTTTTTCGGGTTTTATTTCAGTCTGAGGAGGGTCTAATAATGTGTTTTATATAAAAATAAATAATTTTTATAAATTTTTGTGTCAAATAATTTACGCCGCAGAAATGCACATTTGCTAAAAACTGTTTACGGATATTTTTATTCATTATATTTAAAAACAATATTGACATGAAACAAACAAAAGTGGCAATAATGTGCACTTACTGATCCGCGCTATTTTTTAAATCGTATTTCCAAGTTTAATTAAAGTTTTATGATAATTTTTTTTTTGGGGGGGGTTGTATTACTGTACACATAGATTCGAAAAAGTTGTCAAAAAACAAATATATAACGAATAGATATTATCAACGGCAAGATAAGTTAATTTTCTACCAAATTGGATATATTTTTCGTGTTTTTATTCAATGTAACATGTTTATTCAGCTCGAAAAGCATACAGTGTTTACCGATGTATTGGAAAATTCAAAATGGCGCCCGAGTCTCTTTAACACGGTAAGTTCGGGAAAAGGTGTTATAAATAATAAACTAGACAAAATACTGTTAGAAATTCGCTCAATATATGTTACCATGACATATGTTGACATATATTCAGTGTTTTTTAATAGTATTTTGTTTAGTTTATTATTTATAACACCTTTTCCCGAATTTACCGTGTTAAAGAGAGAGTCGGGCGCCATTTTGAATTTTCCAATACATTGGTAAACACTATGTTTTTCAAGCTGAATAAACATGTTACATTGAATAAAAACACAAAAAATATACCCAGTTTGGTAGAAAAGTAACTTATCTTGCTTTTGATAACATTTATTTGTTTCTTGACAACTTTTTCGAATCTATGTGTACAACAGTAATAGAAACCAGTTTTTTGTTCAATTGTAAGGTTAAAGTATAGAATAGGTACAAAACATCCTCCCCTCCCCATGTTAAGAATGGCTTTTTAAATAATAGCGTTATTATTTCAGCACGGATCAATAAGTGGATGAGTACCCAAACAAGAACTCGTTGAACTTTTTTTTCAAGGGAGTATACTAACTTTCTGTGTCATCGTCTACTCGGAAGTGACAAGGAACAATGGCTCGAATGAGTTATGCGCCATTGCCGATTAAATAAATACAAATGAACTCTTCTTTCGTATTTTCGAATTGTCTCCTCTTACTTCCGGATTGGCGGGGTAAACCAACTTATTTAAAATTTGTCATTCAAAACCAACAAACTTGTTTATTTTGGTAAGTAAACTTAAGATATTCTTCAATTAATTTCGGTTTCGAATTAGCATTAATAAAAATAAGAAACATCGTATTGGATAAGTTTACGTGTGACGCAGTACGCACTCAAAATAATCTGTTTTCATTCGAGTTTGTATTTGCGCTGTTTTATTTCAAACTTAAAGACAGCCGGTTTTTCTTCAAAGTTCTATATTTATAATTATTTGGGCCATTTTTAGCAAGAACCCCCTCCCCCATTAAAAAAAACGGGCTTGTTTTACTATACACATGAATTCGAAAAAAAAAAATATAAATAAATATTATCAAAGGGAAAATAAGTTACTCTTCTACATATCTGGAAAAGTTTTTAGTGGTTTTAATCGGTTCGAAAATTATAGTGTTTTTCGATATATTTGAAAAAGACAAATGGCGGCAGGCTCTTAGTTGAATATGTTAAGTTTGGGAAAATGAGTTCAAACTAAAAAATTTTTGGTATTATTTTACTTTAAGGCCCGTCTCACGTTCGTATAGAAGAAAATGTTTTTTTGTAGATTTCAGTGTGCTGAAAAAGAATATGAAAACCGTTTCCGTCGGAAATTTACCGTTTGCATGGTATGAACCCCGGAAGGTTGGAGCACGTGGAAACATAAGCGAGCTTTTTCAATGGCGGAATCGCGCGCGCACTCGCGTACCTGACGGCGTTTTCACAGAGCAATAATAATGTTTGGCGGAAAATTTCAAAGTAGATGAAAAACAAGAAAAATAAAACAACTTTGCGGGGGAGGGGGGGATGTCGGAAAGACACTTTTTTTGTGGCGGACAAATCAGTTTTTTTTGGGGGGGGTTAAGTTGGAATAGCATTAATAATCTGGTAAATCTTTGGCAGAAAATTTAAAAGTAGACGAAAGAGGCCCTGTTCTTTGAAAGAGAAACGACCTCTATTGGCCATTATGTGGACCTCAAATATAAACAAGTGTCTACGATAACGCAAAACCATGTAACGAAATAACGCAAAATATATGAAAATCAAAACATTTATTGTATAAAAAATATATCAAAATATAATTTTAATGTATTCATATTACCATAATTTCTTTTCATTGAGTGATTCATAAATATGATAAAAACATTTATAATTTTTTTTTTGTACAGAAAGATTGTATGAAAATGTATCAAAATATAACTTTAAATGAGTGATTCATAAATATGATAAAAACATTTATAATTTTTTTTTGTACAGAAAGATTGTATGAAAATGTATCAAAATATAATTTTAAATGAGTGATTCATAAATATAAAAACATTTATAATTTTTTTTTTGTACAGAAAGATTGTATGAAAATGTATCAAAATATAACTTTAAATGAGTGATTCATAAATATGATAAAAACATTTATAATTTTTTTTTGTACAGAAAGATTGTATGAAAATGTATCAAAATATAATTTTAGTTTGTCAACTTAAAACTAAAATACATGTCAGAAAGACTTTTTTTTTTTTTGCAGTGGTGGACAAAACACTTTTTTAGGGGTGGGGCGTTAACCTAAAAGAAAATGGCAAAATCATCCATTAATTTTCTTCATCGGTTGATGATTCATCCATGATTGGGAGGGGAGGCTCCACTCGCTGACGTGGACGTTGGGGGGGATAGAGGCGTGCAGCATGAAGAAAAAAATGATGGAGAATTCCATCTTCGCCATATTCCTTCACAAATAAGTATCTGGCCAAGTATTGGTATAAATATTTACTTCGAATGCCAGGGCGCTTAACCCATTCTTTAATGTCTCTCCATAGGCGCTCTATGTTCTGTGTGTGAACATCGCAGTTGGCTGGGTCAACGAAATTTTCTGAATGGTTCACCATATAGTGAGTGTACCCGTGGTCTTTGAGCGAATGGTAGGCACCCCACCGGTCACTCATTATAGTCGACCCAGCACGTATATATTTTAATATAATTGGGAGGAGAGTCCCTCGATCCCTCGTTTCACCGACAGGTCCCACCAGTGGAATAACAAATTTTTTTTTGCTATGTCTCTCTATCCCACCAAACAGCCAAATTTGGGATAAAGGACGGCCTTTATTGTACTTGGCATGTACCACTAAAGTCTCGTCTATTTCGACAATGACATTAGCGCCACCGATGGCTTCTTGTTCTGAAAACCAAAAATCTGTAACTTCACTGCAGAACGACCGCCAGTCAACAGACGTTTTGGTCGATATTTTTAAACATTTAACCATTGTAGCATGGTCCCAATGCTTGCTAAGCCAATGGTTAACAAATAGAATTATTTTCCAGGGTGCAATTCGGCAGTCTTGAAGGAATGTTCCTTTATAGTCACTTGTGGTGAAGTTACAATATCTTCTTTTTTTCGATTTTGGAAGAAGATAACTCCCTCGGCATCTCCACTGACCCTTGTCCTCTCTAAAGGTGCACTCTTTGCTGCATGTATCGCATCTAATGTTGCGTGCGAGAACGCCATGGCTTCTCAGAAGTTTTAATGACTCTTTATCATTATTATAAAAAAAATGTATGGTTTGAAAATAATCTAACGTGCAATCTGTACAAGCAGCTATATTTTTAATTGATAATCTTCCGTGGGAGGCGAGGGGAGCGGGATAAGGGTTAGCCTCGAACCTTCAGTACGCATGGGTGAGAGGGGGCTAATTGTAGCAACAGAAAACTAATTCATTGAAAAAAAAAATTACTCTTCTAATTACCTGAATAATTATTTATAGAAAGAATCAATAATTTCGAAAAATTCGAAAATTCTTTAATATTCTTTAATCTTTAATATTCTTCTGCGTATATATTGGGGTGGGTGGGGGTGTGGGGTTTAATTTGCACCGGAAGTTATATTTGTTTATAGCACCTACCCAGCCACCGGTTACACGTGCCAAGGAACATTTGCCAACAACGGAGATAATGTAAGTTTATCATTTTGACATTTTGGGTTTGTATTACTGTACACATAGATTCGAAAAAGTTGTCAAAAAACAAATATATAACAAATATATGTTATCAAAGGCAAGATAAGTTACTTTTCTACCTAACTGGATATATTTTTCGTGTTTTTATTCAATGTAACATGCTTATTCAGCTCGAAAACCATACAGTGTTTACCGATGTATTGGAAAATTAAATGGCGCCCGACACTCTCTTTAACACGGTAAGTTCAGGAAAAGATGTTATAAATAATAAACTAGACAAAATACTGTTAGAAATTCGCTCAATATATGTTACCGTGACATAAGTTGACATATATTCGGTGTTTTTTTAATAGTATTTTGTTTAGTTTATTATTTATAACACCTTTTCCCAAACTTACCATGTTAAAGAGAGTGTCGGGCGCCATTTTGAATTTTCCAATACATCGGTAAACACTGCATGTTTTTCGAGCTGAATAAGCATGTTACATTACAATATAATAATAATACAAACCCATGTTAAACTATTCTGACTTATCCCCCCCCCCCCAAAAAAAAGTAATTTGTCCGCCACTCCGCCAGCCGCCACTGAAAAAAAAGAATTGTTTTTAAAAAAAAAAAAAAAAGTCTTTCCGAGATTATTAATGCTATTCCAACTTAACCCCCCCCTAAAAAAAAAACTGATTTGTCCGCCACAAAAAAAAGTGTCTTCCCGACATCCCCCCCCCCTCCCCCGCAAAGTTGTTTATTTTTCTTGTTTTTCATCTACTTTGAAATTTTCCGTCAAACATTATTATTGCTCTGTGAAAAGGCCGTCAGGTACGCGAGTGCACGCGCGATTCCGCCATTGAAAACGCTCGCTTATGTTTGCGCGCGCTCGCGCGTACTTCCAACCTTCCGGGGTTCATACCATGCAAACGGTAAATTTCCGACGGAAACGGTTTTCATATTCTTTTTCAGCACACTGAAATCTACAAAAAAAAACATTTTCTTCTATACGAACGTGAGACGGGCCTTAAAGTAAAATTTTACCAAATTTTTGAACTCATTTTTCCAAACTTACGGTAGCTATTCAACTTAGAGCCCGCTGCCATTTGTCTTTTTCAAATATATCGAAAAACTATAATTTTCGAACCGATTAAACGTTTTAAAGCGATTAAAACCACTAAAAACTTTTCCAGATATGTAAAAGAGTAACTTATTTTCCCTTTGATAATATTTATTCATATTTTTGTTTTTGACAACTTTTTCGAATCTATGTGTATAGTAAAACAAACCCGGCTGGTCAGTACCAGATTCGGAATACTTAGGCGTTGTATGTGTTGAAAGCAACTCCTACAGCTAGTATCACGGTTAGGCCACCAATGTGAATAAACAAGAAATTGCCGAAAGAAATGATCGTATTTTCATCGTTCTTTTTTTTCTTTTTTGGTATCGATTCTTGCATTTCCTATTTAATGGCATATTACCAATATTTAGCTCACTAAAAGAAAATTATTAATTTATTTTTCAAAGATTAAAAGTAATATTTTTCGCAAAAAATAATGAAAATGTATAATTTTGTTGGTAAATGTTACCTTACCTACAATAGAACAGAATGATGCCATTATGTAAAAGCCGATCGATTGTTCTGTCATTTCTAATCCATTGACATCCTCAATAAGATAATGACACATGGCGGCAGTGGGGGAATGGAAACAGTCCAAGTAAGATGTAGAAAAGAGAAGCGGAAAGTTATTTGCAGAAACAGATAAGTAACTGTATTGTTCTTTTTCAAATTGTAATTTATATGTGCGTCACATGGACGGGAAAAAAAATTTTTGGAAGCGGACGTGGAAGAAACAAACAGACCAATGGCTGGCATAAGGCCTCCAGTGCCTCTATGTATGGAAGACAATTTAGCGGCGAATTGGAAGTTGTTTGAACTGAAATGGTATAACTACGCCATTATTACGTGTTTGACGAAACAGTCATTACAATATCAGAGGGCACTTTTGCTTCATATGTTGGGAGACGACGCACTGAAAGTTTACTACAGGTTTCAATTTTCAACATCCGAGAATGAAAAAACACCCACCGAAATTATTCAGACATTCGATAAATATGCTATGGGAGAAAGAATGAAACCTACGAGCGTTACATATTTCATTCTAGAAAGCAAGGATAATCAAAGACGGTGGAATATTTCATTACGGCACTTCGGACGTTGATAAAAACGTGCAATTTTTGCGACAATTGCGTTTCATCAGTACTCAGAGATCAGGTAGTACTGGGAATACACAACCCCTAGACACAAGCTGAGTTATTGAAAATAAGATAGACTTACAAAAATGTATTGACATTTGTAAGCTGTCTGAAAATGCTACAGTCTAGTCCAGAATCCTAAGGCCTGAAGGAGTGAATAAGGTTAATTGTAAAACCTGTTATAAATGTAAGGGAAAAAAACACTTTGCCGTGAAATGCAAAGTATCAAGGAATAAGAAGGTGCAGATGGTCAAAACCCAACATTATGACCAGGAAAACGACAGTTGTAGTTGTTCAGACTATGGACATGTAGACAGCGTAACAATAAATAAAGGGTGAATGCTGTCGGGTTAGGAGATTATAAAAGCAGAAATGATGGTGAAAGGAAAACCAATTCTTTCAGCTCGATAGTGGAGCGTCCGTGAACATATTGAATGAGAAACGCGTGATTAGAAAAAACTAATAAGACTCTTGTCATGTGGAATGGAGCAGAAGTGAAGCCATTGGGAGAGTGTCAAGTAAAAATGATAAACCCCAAAACTGGACAAAAATATGCAGTCAAGTTTGTCATTGTGAAAGAGGATTTCCATCCCTTACTTGGAGCAAATGCAATCCAGAAAATGAAACTTGTCACAATCAATAACGACAAATTCAAAATGGTTGTCAAAGTTTCTCAAATGAATGAATCCAGCAGCCAGTACTAAGACAGCATTATCAATGACTTCAGAGATGTGTTCAAGGGAGAATTGGGTCAATTACCAGGAGAGGTACATTTGCAGGTGGATCCAGGAGTAACACCAAATGTTGCAGCAACACGGATAATACCAGTGACACTTAAGGACAAGTTAAAAGTTGAGTTAGAAAAACTGGTTAAGAATGTTATTGAACCAGTGAGTGAGCCAACACCATGGGTAAGTGCTTTAGCACTGGTAGTTAAGAAAAATGGAAGCCTACAGATATGCATAGACCCAAGACCACTGAATAAAGCTTTGAAGAGGGAACATTTTCAGTTACCTACACTGGACGATTTATTACCAGAACTGGCTGACAGCAAAGTATTTTCTAACCAGGATCTACTAGATGGGTTTTAGCATGTAAAATTAGATGAAGCCAGCAATCGCTTAACATTTTCTACACCATATGGTAGGTTCCGGTGGAAAGTTTTACCTTTTGGTATTGCTCCAGCACCGGAGATATTTCAAAAAACCCTTTTTGACAATGTGTCCGATTTAGAGAGGGTGGTTAACAAAGCGGTGATTGGGAAGGGTAAAACGATGGAAGAAGCAAGAATTGATCATGACCAAAAACTCAGGAAACTGTTGCAGAGATGTGATCGTGGGATGCGATTGAATGCTGAAAAATTGAACCTACGACAAACGTCTATATCTTTCCAGGGACACATGATTACCAGTGATGGTTTACGTCCTGATCCTGGGAAGGTGAGAGCCATAAAAGAGATGCTGTGCCCAACAGATGTGAAGGGAGTGCACCGATTGGTTGGATTCCTAAATTACCTAGCAAAATTTCTACCACACATATCTGACGTGATGGCCCCAATTAGAAATTTAATGAAGGCAGATGTGCTATGGACATGGTCCCAAAGTCATGAAGAGGCTTTTGAGAAAATTAAAGAGTTACTGAGTGAGGCACCAGTATTAAGGTACTATGACCCCAACAAATCTTTGGTCATTCAATGCGATGCAAGTGAGAAGGCCATGGGGGCTGCATTACTGCAAGAGGGTCAACCACTAGCTTATATCAGCTGTGCACTGACTGACACAGAAACTCGGTATGCACAGATTGAGAAGGAACTACTAGCAGTAGTCTACGCATGTGAACGGTTTCACCAATATACATTTCGTCGACAGATAACAGTACTAAGTGATCATAGGCCACTGGAAGCGATCATGAAAAAAGAATTGGTGAAATGCCCAAAACGACTGCAAAACATACTGATGCGACTACAATTTTACGATGTTACAGTTCTGTACCATACAGGTAAGAAAATGTTCCTTGCAGACATGCTATCTAGACCATACATCTATGGATTGGGCGGTGAATATATGGACAATGAAGATGATGTCAAGGAAGCAGAATACATTCCTGTAACAGAGAAGGCTGCTTGAACTGTGCTCAGCCACGAAAGAAGACAGAAGCATGCAACAGTTGCAACAAGTAATTCTGGAAGGATGGCCGGAAGACAAAATACATCTTGACCCAGAGGTGAGACCATATTTTAATATGCGGAGTGAAAGAACAGTGCAAGATGGGTTAATTTTCAGAGGAAACCGGGTAGTGGTCCCACTGACACAGCAGGGAGTGTTGAAAGAAAAGCTTCATTCCACACACCTGGGAGTAGAGGGATGTTGCAGAAGAGCAAGAGAATGCTTGTATTGGCTAAATATGAACAGTGACATAAGGGACTATGTTTCAAAATGCCCCACGTGTAGAAAATATGAAGTAGCCAATCCAGCAGAACCATTAAGGGTCCATGAACTTCCTGACAGACCCTGGGCGAAAGTGGGAATAGATCATTTTCTCAATACACAAGCAAAGACAGTGATAACTAAACTGAAACACCATTTTGCACGACATGGAATACCAGATTAGGTGGTAACTGATAATGGGCCTCAGTTTAGTAGCCAGGAATTTTCTACCTTTGCAAAAAAGTGGTGTTTTACACATACACCAGTCAGTCCATAAAATAGCAAGGCAAATGGTAAGGTGGAATCTGCAGTAAAGATGGCAAAAAACCTTTTCCGCAAGAGAATGTTTGTATTGGCCAAATATGAACAGTGACATAAGGGACTATGTTTCAAAATGCCTCGCGTGTAAAAAATATGAAGTAGCCAATCCGGCAGAACTATTAAGGGTCCAAGAAGTTCCTGACAGACCCTGGGCGAAAGTGGGAATAGATCTCTTTAAGTTTGTAGATAGAGACTATCTCTGCACAGTTGACTACATGAGCAACTTTTGGGAAATCGATCATCTTCTCAATACAAGCAGAGACAGTGATAACTAAACTAAAACACCATTTTGCACGACATGGAATACCAGATTAGGTGGTAACTGATAATGGACCTCAGTTTAGTAGCCAGGAATTTTCTACCTTTGCAAAAAAGTGGTGTTTTACACATACACCGGTCAGTCCATACAAGGCAAGTGGTAAGGTGGAATCTGCAGTAAAGATGGCAAAAAACCTTTTCCGGAAAGCGATGGAAGATAAGGCTGACCCATACCTAGCAATGTTGGATCACAGGAATATGTCAGGCAGGGGTCTCTTACCACCAGCTCAGAAGCTAATGTCAAGGAGAACAAAAATACTTCTCCCAACCAGAGAGGATATACTCAAACCAGAATTACCCAAAAAATCTAAGAAAAATGGTGAAGCAAGACCGCAGGAGGCAAGAACATTCTTTCAACCACAAAGTAAAACCATTGAAACCGTTGTATCCTGGAGATGCAGTACAGATCAAGCCACACATAAATGGTCAAAAAGAGTGGAGGAAAGTAGTAGTAGGGCGGAGACTGGATGAGCGATTATACCATATAAAAGTGGATGCGGAATTATATCGACGGAATAGAGTAGATTTGAAAAAAACTGCAGAGACACCCCCACTCACATCAGTAATACACCAGCCATATGAAGTGCAGAGCGACTTACCCAAGAATGCAGAGCAGGGTACAGAAGAGATATGCACCACAGAACTACCTCAATATGAAGGTGAAATAAGAGAAAGCCCAAACCCGACCCCATATTTTTTTTTAGTGTGTTTTTTCAGATTATTATCCAAACTAAAATTAAGGGGGCTGAGCCTTATTTTAAACTTGAGGAATGGGAGCTTAGCCAACACTTTTCAAACAATCCTAATTTTCCGTTGTTCTTTTGCCATTTTTACCTATTTATTCACTTTTGCCATTTTTACTGATGCCATTTTTACCGTGTCATTTTTTCCAGTGCCACTTTTACCAAGCATCCAAAAAACACTCTTGATCCAATTTTTGTAAATTTCGCTGAAGATCAAAATAAAATTTAAATATTTTTTTAAAAGTTTTTGAATCAAACTAATTTTTTATGTCTAAATAAGATATAGGACTTGCTATAAGAATA
>NC_136486.1:80263636-80266136 GCF_053919585.1 Euprymna scolopes
TACCAGATAGACTGGAGCCCATGGGTAGTCCAGATACTTGTTGGACGTGTTTTGTAAGAAAGTAAAGTAAGTGTTGAAACACGTTCAAACAAGTATCTGGACTACCATCGAATCTGGACATCCATCGCATACACCTTCCCCTTGTTCATTCTCTAATTGCCCAATATCACACACAGGTTTATGCTTTAAGAACCACATTGTTTACGACCTACAATGCGCTAAATGCAGTGGATCTTACATTGGAAGCACTACCAGATTGCTTCACCACCGCATTAAAGAGCATTTAAACACTACTGCTTCGTCGTTCTATAAACATATTCACACTTGCATTAATTCAGAACCGGATTTTCACATCAACATTCTTGCTTCTTCAAGAAACGTAGGTCAACTTCGTATTCTCGAATCTTTAATTATTTAAAAAAATACTCCCACACTAAACAATAGACTGGAATTGAGCTCCGCTTTCATAATATAAGTTTAAAACAAGAAAAACTATAATTAAAATAATATTTAAAAAAAAAAAAAAAATTATTGTTTTAAAATAATTAAAAGATTAATAAAATCTCACACAGTTGCCTCCCTTCAACCCTTGCTTGAATAGTCATCTCCCTTGATTCACAAACGCAACCAGTATTTTAAACACCAACTGATTTATTTTAACGTTCTCCTAACGTCATTTTTTGTTCTATATTTCGCGGTATCACGTGGCAAACTCTGTAACTGCTTTTCCAATTTTGAACACTCTTCCGCTGTCTTCTCTTAAAAAAGGACTAATAGGTCTGAAATATATTGAGATTTATAACACCATTGAATACAACAGAAAAAAAAATTTACTGTTGTTTAGAGTTAAAATTTGTGTGAAAAAGAAAAAACAAACAACAAAAAAAGAAATCTATTTCTTTTGTTTTCATTTAATTTTACTCTATATAAAAAAAAATCTCGCATTGTTCTTGGCTTTTAATTTTACCTTATAATATATATATATATATATATATATATATGTACAATATATAATTATAAAATATATATATATATATATATATATATATATATATATATACACATATATATATATATATACACAATATATATATATATATAAAATATATATATATACACAATATATATATTATACAATATATATATATACAATATATGTACTATTATACAATATATGTATTATACAATATATACACTTGTGCCCGATATTATTCATACCCCCCTTTAAAATTGAGTTTATTAGGTGTAACTTTTGTAAGAATTTATTGTTTACGTCCATATTGATACATATTCTTAATAAACCTCTTCTGATCATTTTCGTCATTTTAAAATCTCGGGATACTTGTAATAAAAGAAATATACAGCTATTTATAAAATCTGCAATGTTCAAAAATAATCATACCCCCTTATTTTTTCAGTATTAATCGAGTTTCTGACTGTTTGTTTTCTGTTTGATTGTTATTTTGAATGCTTTTATACAACCTTTGATTAATTTCATTTCGTTTTTTGCATTTTTCAGAAATTAAAATGATATCAACTGAAAACCAATAAAAGAATAAAAATTATTAGAATGGGGAAGAAAAAAGAGCTTAGTAATGATCTTAGGACTAAAATTGTGAATTCACATAAGGATGGTTTAGGTTACAAGTCAATTTCCAAGAAATTTGAGGTCCCTACAGCAACAGTACAGAGCATCATCAAAAAATTCCAGAGCCACCACACAACAAACAACTTGATTGGTAGAGGAAGGAAAAGGAAACTGTCTGCTAGAGCCACCAGGAATATTGTAAGAAGTGTTAATTCAAATCCAACCACCACTAATAAGGACATTTTAGAAAATCTGGAGTCTTCTGGCATAAAAATATCAAGGCAAACATTGCAAAGGACTCTGCATGAAAATGGTCTGAAAGGAAGAAGACCAAGAAGGACTCCATTGCACACCGGAAAACACCTTGCAGCACGTCTAAAGTTTGCTAGGACCCATGTGAATTCTCCAGAGTCCGTTTTCTCAAGTATTTTGTGGACTGACGAAACAAAAATTGAATTGTTTGGCCATATGGATGCTTCTTACGTTTGAAGGAAGAAAGGAGAAGCTTACAACCCAAAGAACACCATACCCACGGTGAAATATGGTGGTGGTAGCCTAATGTTTTGGGGCTCCTTTTCGGCTAGTGGTCCAGGTAGTTTGGTCAAGATAGATGGAACCATGAAGAAGGAGCAATATTTGGAGATACTCCAGAAAAACATTAGACAGGATGCGGAGAAGCTCCATTTAGGACCAAACTGGGTCCTTCAACAGGATAATGATCCAAAACATACTGCCAAAATAGTCAAGAAATGGTTTGAGGATAATCAAATTAATGTTTTGGAATGGCCTAGCCAGAGTCCCGACCTGAACCCTATCGAAAACCTCTGGCACATATTGAAAACTGAGGTTAAAAAGCGGAAACCTAGAAATTTGAGGGATTTGGAGAACTACTGCATTGAAGAATGGTCAAAA
>NC_136486.1:80271136-80293636 GCF_053919585.1 Euprymna scolopes
TACAATATACATATATATAATATATATAATATATACAATATATACGTATATATTATATGTATACAATATTTATATAATATATATACAATATGTATATAATATATATTCAATATATATATATAATATATATATAATATATATATAAAATATATATAGGTACAATATGTATATACTGCATGTATAAAATATGTATATACTATATATATACAATATATATATAATATATATATATATATTGTATGTATATGGAATATACATATTGTATATATATATTATATATGTATACCATATATATAATATATACAATACATATATATAATATATATATATATAATATATATACTATATATCTATAATATATGTATACAATATATATAATATATATAGACAATATATAAAATATACATCATATATATATACTATATATACTATATATTATTATTATATAACATATATACAATATATATAATATATATATACAATATGTATATATATAATATACAATATATATATATAGTATATATATACAGTATGTATATAATGCATGTATATAATATATATAATATCTATATATACAATATGTATATAAAATATATATATACAATATATATATATAAAATATCCATATAATATATATATAAAATATATACATATAATATATAAAATATATATATATATAAAATATATACATATAATATATATATATAAAATATATACATATAATATATACGTATATAAAATATATGCATATAATATATATATATAAAATATACATATAATATATATATAAAAAATATATGTATAATATATATATATAATATATATATAAAAAATATATGTATAATATATATATATAATATATATATAAAAAATATATGTATAATATATATATATAATATATATATACAATATATATATAATATATATATACAATATATATATAATATATATACAATATATATATATAATATATATATATAATATATATACAATATATATATAAAATATGTATATGATATATATAATATATATGTATACAATATATATGTATAATATATTTATAATATATATATATACACACAATATATATATATATATATACAATATATAATATATATATACAATATAAATATATAAACAATGTATATATATACAATATATATACAGTGTGTATATATATATACAGTATATATATATAAAGTATATATATACAATATATATATACAATATATATATACATATATATAAAATATATATACAATATATGTATATACAATATATATATATAAAATATATATACAATAAATATATATAAAATATATATAAACAATATATATATATATACAATAAATATATATACAATATATATAAACAATATATATATATACAATAAATATATATACAATATATATAAACAATATATATATATACAATAAATATATATACAATATATATAAACAATATATATATATACAATATATATATATGTGCACTATGTATATATACAATATGTATATACAATATATATATATACAATATATATATATATATATACAATATATATATATTAAATATATACATATATATACAATATATGTATATACCATATAAATATATATATACAATATATACATATATACAATATTAATATATATATATACAATATTTATATATACACTATATATATACAATATATATTAGTATAGAATATGTATATATATACAACATATATACAATGTATCTATATATATATACAATGTATCATCATCGGCGGTCATTCTTGTCCGAGTAAGACTGCCCTCCGTTGTGGCGTCTGTGGGTCCTCAGGTGAGCATAGAGCCCATTCCTAGAAAAAAATAAATACAATGTATATACATACAATGTTTATATATATATATATATATATATACAATGTATATATACAGTATATATATGATATATATATACAATATATATAATGTATATATAATATATATACGATATATATACAATATATATATACAATATATTTAATATATATATTTATACAATATATATACAATATATATAATATATATATTTATACAATATATATAATATATATATTTATACAATATATATAATATATATACATATACAATATATATACAATATATATAATATATACATATAATATATATATACAGTATATATAATATTTATATATATACACCATATATACAATATATATAATATAGATTATATTTATACTATATGTATATAATATATATAATATATATATACAGTATATATATATAATATATATACAATATATATAATATATATATAATATATATACAATATGTATATAATATATATACAATATGTATATAATATATATACAATATATATAATATGTATACAATATATATAATATGTATACAATATGTATATCATATATATACAATATATATAAAATATATATACACTATATATATAATACATATATACAATATATATAATATATACATGAAAATATAACGTATATAATATATATATGCCATGTATATACAATATATATATATTGTATAATATATATAAAATATATATAATATATATATATATATACAATATGTATATATATAATATACAATATATATATAGTATATATATACAATATATATATAATGCATATATATAATATATATATATCTATACAATATATATATACAATATGTATATATAAAATATATATTATATATATAAAATATATACATATAATATATATATAAAATATACATATAATATATATATAAAATATACATATAATATATATATAAAATATACATATAATATATATATAGAATATATATATAATATATATAATATATATATACAATATATATACAATATATGTATGTATAATATATATAATATATATATATACAGCATATATACAATATATACACAATATATATATGATATATACAATATATATACAATACATATATTATATGTACAATATATATGTATAATATATATATACAATATATATATGATATGTATATAATATATATGTAAAATATATGATATATTATATATCATATATATAATATATATATAAAATATGATATATATTATATATTATATATATACAATATATATATTATATATACAATATATGTATAAATTATATATATACAATATATATAATCTATGCATATAACATATATATACAATATATAATATATATACAATATATATGTATAAAACATTTATATATACACACACAATATATATATATATATACACAGTATATATATATATATATATACAATATATATATGTACAATATATATATATTTTTTTTTTTTTTTTTTTTTTTTTTTTTTTTATTACATTTTCACCCCAAACAAGGCACATTGCCACTTTAATGTAGGGGGCTACTATCAAGGGAAACATCTACTGGGGTACTATGTAGGGATTAGGGCAGCGAGATGTTGGTTCACGTTGCACTTGAACTTATGCATGTCAGTACAGTTGGGGAAGCAGTGACCTGGAATGGAATTCCAAAGTCTAGCAGTTCTGGGGAAGAAACTACTGGAGTAGAAGGATCTTTTACATCTAGGGATCTCTACAGTGTGGGGGTGGGATTGTGTAGCTTGTCGGGTCTGTCGAGGGTGTTCACGTCGTGGGGGCACAAGTGCTTGCAGTTCTTCAGAGCATTCACCATTATAATACTTGTAGAACAGGCAGAGGGATGCAACGTTTCGACGATGGGACAGAGGCTGAAGTTTTGATGCCAGTTTAGGGCCTATCAGATTTGCGACTCTCTTTTGAACCCTGTCAAGGAGCGAGAGACTAGTAGCCGATGCACCGGCCCAAATATGACAGCAATACTCCATACATGGGCGAATAGTGGCCTTATAGAGGTACATGATACTTTCGGGTGTTAGAAGTTTTCTAGCACGGTAGAGAGAGCCCACCTTCCTCGCAGCGGCCCTGGCAATGCCCTCGATGTAATTGTTCCAGCTCATGTTTCCTGTGAACGTTAGGCCAAGGAGCTTGAAAGACGTACTCTCAGCTAAAGAGTTGTTGGCCATTGCTATAGGTGGTAGAGAAGGTTTCTTGTAATTATTGAATGAAACCAGTTTTGTCTTGGTGGCATTGAACGTTACCATCCATTTTTGTCCCCATTCCACTACTGATTTGAGGTCATCCTCTAGTGTTTCTGCCATTACTTTAGATATATGTTCATTTGTTTTCCTGTCGTGCCTGCTATAGAGTGTGGTGTCATCAGCATATATACCCATCTCAGAGGCAGTTTTGTCGGGGAGGTCATTTATGAATATCAGGAACAGCAGAGGACCAAGGATAGATCCCTGGGGCACTCCCGCATTTATATTATATTGTTTAGACGTACGACCGTCGAGGACAACCTGGATTTTTCTCTTATCTAAGAAGGATTTAATTATGTTAAGTATTCTACCAGTGATACCGTAAGATCTAATCTTCCTGAGGAGACCCTCATGCCATACCCTGTCAAAAGCCTTAGATATATCTAGAGCTACCGCTCTGCCCTCTCCCGCTTTGTCCAGTGAATGGTATATGCGTTCAGAGATTACAGTGAGGATGTCTGCCGTGGAACGGGCTTGTCTAAATCCATATTGATGGTCGGTCAGAAGTTTAGCATCTGTAAGGTGCTGGACTAGAGCATGGTTAATTAAGGTCTCAAATATTTTGGCAAAAAGTGGGAGGAGGCTAATAGGGCGATAATTTAATGGGTCAGTTCTTTCGCCAGAATTCTTGAATACTGGTACAACAGAAGCAGTTTTCCAACAGCTCGGAAAGCAAGATTCATTAAGGCAATATATATATACAATATATATATATATGTACAATATATATATATATATATACAATATATATATATACAATATATATACAGTATGTATATATATACAATATATACATATATATATATACAATGTATATATATATACAATGTATATATATATATATATATCTTGCTTTTGATAACATGTATTTGTTATATATTTTTTTTTTGACAACGTGTTCGAATCTATGTTTACAGTAATACAAACCCAATATGTTACATTGAATAAAAACACAAAAAATATATCCAGTTTGGTAGAAAAGTTACTTATCTTGCCTTTGATAACATTTATTTGTTATATATTTGTTTTTTGACAACTTTTTCGAATCTATGTGTACAGTAATACAAACCCCACCGACCACTCTAATTTGTTTTGGGGGGCGGGGGGCATGTGATGTTTGGGCGCGCACACGCCCCAACATCACATCCGCTCCCCCCCCTCCCCCTCAATGTACAAAGTAAAATCTTCGGAAAATGTTAAATGGTGTTCTAATTGGTAAATGTCGGTGTGTTACTTACGGAAAATTTGAAAATTTGATGTTCCAGGTAAAAAAAAAAAAACAGATAAATTAACCCCCCCCCACTCCAACTTTGTGTGCTTTCCTTTTCTTATTTTATTTCTTTTTCAGCTAATTTTAAATTTTCCACCCAAAAAGCGCGAAAAGGTATTTTTGAAAATTAGAAAATTCTATGTCCTGGAAAAAAAAAATCCCCTCCCCCAACGTAGTTTGCTTGGTGAAGCCGTCGTTTATGCTACAGCGTGCATGCGCGTAGCATAAACGGAAGCTGCAAAATGGTGGAAAGAAGTTCGTGAGGTCAGGGGTAAATACCATGCAAATGGTAAATTTGCCCCAAGTTTGACTATCAGATTCGTTGTCAGCAACCTCAATTACCTATAAAAAAACAAATTAGAGTGGTCGGTGTTCTGTAGTAGCGTATCTGGATATTTACCTTTTTTTTTCCTTGCTTAAAAAAAATAGCATTAATACAGTAAGTAAGGTAAACTGACTTTTTCGTTTAAAAAATGGAATTATTTCGTTATTAACTTTTTTTTTTATTTTTTAATAAATATTTTGTGTTTTATATACATAAAGTACAATTGTTGAATGTTACTGTTTTGATTATATTCGTTTGGGGGGGCACAATTAAAAAATTAAGAAAGATTAAAATGAAGCGAAATTTAAGTTTCCGTTCCATTTTTACAACAACCGTAAAACAGTGCATACTCAGCAAGTTTTATCGTAATTTATAAGCATATTGAAACACTAAATCAACATTTTATTTATTTGTTTTGCATAATTAATGATGGAAGTATTTTTCTGTTTATTTTCTTAACATCTGTTAAAAAAAAAATAATTTGTACATTCTCTTGAAAAAAAGAATCAAACTTTTCTCTACTTTCACATGTGTTCCATTTTAACAAACTGAGCCACAGCAACGCGTGGCCGGGTACAGCGAGTATATATATATATATACTGTATTACAACGAGCATTTCCTGTATTTTAATTAAACTAGTAATTTCACTATTACATTAAAATACACTTAGCTCTTTAGACTATTATTCTAATCTCCTTTAAATTATATATATATATATATATATATATACAATATATATATATATATATACAATATATATATATATATACAATATATATATATATACAATATATATATATATATATATATATATATACAATATATATATATACAATATATATATATATATACAATATATATATATATATACAATATATATATATATATATACAATATATATATATACAATATATATATATATATATATATACAATATATATATATATACAATATATATATATATATATACAATATATATATATATACAATATATATATATATATACAATATATATATATACAATATATATATATATACAATATATATATACAATATATATATATGTATATATATACAATATATATATATATGTATATATATACAATATATATATATACAATATATATATATATACAATATATATATATATACAATATATATATATATATACAATATATATATATACAATATATATATATATATACAATATATATATATATACAATATATATATATATACAATATATATATATATATACAATATATATATATACAATATATATATATATACAATATATATATATACAATATATATATATATATACAATATATATATATATATACAATATATATATATATATACAATATATATATATATATACAATATATATATATATACAATATATATATATATACAATATATATATATATACAATATATATATACAATATATATATATATACAATATATATATACAATATATATATATACAATATATATATATATATATATACACAATATATATATATATACAATATATATATATACAATATATATATATATATATATACAATATATATATATATACAATATATATATATATACAATATATATATATATATACAATATATATATATATATACAATATATATATATATATATACAATATATATATATATATATACAATATATATATATATATACAATATATATATATATATACAATATATATATATATATACAATATATATATACAATATATATATATACAATATATATATACAATATATATATACAATATATATATATATATACAATATATATATATATACAATATATATATATACAATATATATATATACAATATATATATATATACAATATATATATATATACAATATATATATATACAATATATATATATACAATATATATATATATACAATATATATATATATATACAATATATATATATACAATATATGTATATATACAATATATATATACAATATATATATACAATATATATATATATACAATATATATATACACTATATATATATATACAATATACAATATATATATATATATACAATATATATATACAATATATATATACACTATATATATATATATGCAATATATATATACAATATATATATATACAATATATATATATATATATATACAATATATATATATACAATATATATATATATATACAATATATATATATAAAATATATATATATATATACAATATATATATATAAAATATATATATATATATACAATATATATATATAAAATATATATATATATACAATATATATATATATACAATATATATATATATATACAATATATATATATATACAATATATATATATATATATAAAATATATATATATATATACAATATATATATATAAAATATATATATATATACAATATATATATAAAATATATATATATATACAATATATATACTATATATATATAAAATATATATATATATATACAATATATATATAAAATATATATATATATATACAATATATATATAAAATATATATATATATATACAATATATATATAAAATATATATATATATATACAATATATATATAAAATATATATATATATACAATATATATATACTATATATATAAAATATATATATATATATACAATATATATCTAAAATATATATATAAAATATATATATATATATACAATATATATATACTATATATATAAAATATATACAATATATATATATATATATACATACAATATATTTATATACAATATATATATATATATATATATATATATATATATATATATATATACATATATCAGGTCATTTCATATGCTACTGGTACCATGTAACCCAGTACTACCTGCCTCATGGTCGGGTCACCGGCGACTAAACTAGTTCCCCCACCAGACTTGTTTGGTGAGGAGGGTGGCTAGTCTCCCTGAAGGATTAAAAACAAGATCTTCCAAAGGGCGAATTAACTCTTTTTCTGGGTCAACGGCCAACTAGTACCATGTATATTTGTGTGTGTGTATATGTGTATTGGGGTAGAGAGGGCTCCAGTAAGCTGGGGTGAAGGCAACCTTTCTAGGAGAAGCAAATCTCTGATTTAAAAAAACATAAAGTGGAAGACCAGTACCCGCATAAGGCCGGTCTGCAGTTTAATTTGTTGCTGGCTATCTTGCTCTTGCTTGTTGCTGGATCTCAACATTTTGAACCGAGAGAGAGACTTAGCTGTCAGACAAATCTAAGACTCTGTAACATCATATTTGTATAGATACTCCCTCAGACATTTGGGCTCATGGATTTTAAATGTCTGTGGGAGTTGCACTCGTCTGACAAGACGTTGCAATCATCATATACATATATATACAATATATATATACAATATATATATATACAATATATATATATATACATTATATATATACAATATATATATATATATATATATATGCAATATATATATATAAATATATATATACAATATAAATATATATATACAATATATATATATATACACAATATATATATACAATATATATATATATATACATATATACAATATATATATATATACATATATATACAATATATATATATACATATATATACAATATATATATACAATATATATATATATACAATATATATATACAATATATATATATATATATACAATATATATATATATATACAATTTATATATATATACAATGTATATATATATATATATACAATTTATATATATATACAATGTATATATATATATATACAATGTATATATATATATACAATGTATATATATATATATATACAATGTATATATATATATATATACAATGTATATATATATATATACAATGTATATATATATTCAATATATATATATATATATATACATACAATATATATATATGCAATATATATATATATGCAATATATATATACATACAATATATATATATACAATATATATATACTAGCATGCGTACCCAGCGTTGCCTGGGTTTACATACAGTTCCATTTGGAACACACTTGCTACACTAATCATTTTCATCATGGGTAACATGGATACCCTCACAACAATTCTATAAATAAAAGAACGGATAAAAACATGTAAATTTAATCGTTCCTTAAAAGAAGAAGTACCTGATACCCTCTCCACCAGATGTTTTAAATGTAATTCCCACGCCCACCAAACAAAAATACTGTATTTTTCATGTTTTGCCCCATCCATCTCGATCGCTAAATTTGAAAAAAAGAAAAATGCTAGAGATGATATATCTCGTTAAATGCTTTGTGGCCAAAAATTGGTGTTCATTTTTACGTTAAATTTATATAGAAAAGTGATCCCCCACTTTAAAATGTTAATTTTCTTTTTTTCGAAATTACTTCTTTCATATTATTTATAAAGATTGTTTAAAAGTATTAGGGACCAAAAAAGTAGTTCCTAATTTTTTTAGGGGTTAAAAGACGCTGAGTCACGTCATAAAAATTTACCTTTTTTTTAATTAGAAATTAAAGTTTGTAATCGATGAGATTAACGTGAAAAAAGAAAGAAAAATGTAAATTGTGGAATTCAGAGGGGGGCAGTAGATCTTATTTTTTTTAGGTATTAGACAACGATGGGTCACATCGTGAAATTTGCGATTCCTGTATAGCTCTTTAAAGAATAATAACAACAAGCAAATGAAATGATCGTAAGATTCTAAGGGGCAAATAACTCTAAAAGTTTTTTTACAAAATTCGATGTTGAAATAATAATTCCCCAAAAAATAAATATGTTATCAATATAATTATTGTTTAAAATGTATTAAAAACAATTTTAAATAAAACACTGAAAACAATTCTCTCGCTAGAAACATTAATTAAGATACCGCTATTTAATAAAATCGATTTTTCTTAATGTCATATGCAAATGACATAATCTTTTTATTGTATCTAGTTTCGAAGAATGAAGCTATATATAGAAATAAATGAAAGAGTAAAGTAAGGAAACTTTTGTATATATTAATCAGATTATGAACAAACAAACAAACAAACAGACAGGATTACAGATTTATATATATAATAGATATATATATGTATATATATGTATATATGTATGTATAGATCACGGATTTATATATATAACGGATATACAATATATATATATATATATATACAATATATATATATATATATACAATATATATATATATATATACAATATATATATATATACACAATATATATATATATACACAATATATATATATACACAATATATATATATATACAATATATATATATATACAATATATATATGCACTATATATATACAATATATATATATACAATATATATATATACAATATATATATATATAATATATATATATACAATATATATATATAATATATATATATACAATATATATATATATATACAATATATATATGTATACAATATATATATGTATACAATATATATATATACAATATATATATATATATATATATATAGAATATATACAATATATATATTCAATATATATATATATATATACAATATATATATACAATATATATATATTTACAATATATATATATACAATATATATAGATATATATATATACAATATATATATATATATACTATATATATACTATATATATATATATATATATATATATATATATACACAAAATATAGCAGACTGTAACTGTAGAAGAAAAGATAAATATCCCCTACAAGGCTTATGTAAAAAAAAATGTAATCTATAGCTGCACAGTATCAAAAACCCCAAATCTACATGAATCTATTAACAGCCATAACTCAACTACCAGATTAAATAATGACACCAACTTAAACCAATCTACCGATCAATTACTAATCAACCCATCATATAATAATCCAGCACCAGACCGAACGGAAAATAATCACAATAAGCAAGACGCAATATATTTTGGCTCCACATCATTATTATAATAAAACATAGAATTTCAACGCACAAATATTCTTTTAAAAATAACTCTCTGTCAAACTAAACTACTCTATCCAACTATATTTTACAACTCAAAAATAGCAATATTTCTTTCAAGTTTAAATGGCGAGTAATTGAATCTGGCAAACCATATAAACCAGAAGATAAATTCTGTGCACTATGTACAATAGAGACCCTAAAAATTTTGAAATATGAAGATATAAAAAATGCAACCACCCTATTAAATTCAAGACAGGAAGTAATCTTCACATGCAGTCATAAACGTTGGTTTAAATTTAATAAATATAAACCACCTTAAATCATTAAAAATTACTTATTAGTAAAAATAGATTACAATTTTTTTATTATTCTGTAATAAATTAAGTTAGACTAATTATCCCGATTACATCATTTAATTAAAGAAAATATGACTAATTATCCCCCTTGCATTATTAAATTATACAAATAACATTAACATACATTTTCTTTCGAATTATAAACCGTGGCGTCTTGAAATCAAAACTATGCTAACGGAAATAAATTATTGCATGGGCGTTCTTCTTAAAATTTATCATTCCATGAGCTGAAAAGCTATAGCAAACATCTATATGAGTACTTTAACCATAGTTCCTGATTTCAAAAGGCGAAAAATTAAAAAGTAAATATTTGTACCTGTATTTTTATGTATATATCTGTATATCTATGTATATGTATATATTTTTTCATATATATGCATGTATATATTTGTGTATGTATGTAGTATATAGTGCTTAAACCAAATTTCTATTTTATTTCTATCTCTATCCATATTAATTTTCTTATCAACTTTAAATCCATACCTTTATTTTAATTTTTTCCAGATACATCTGCCCTACTTTTAATGCTAGGTTTATTTATGGTGTCTTTTATATTTAATAAAACAATATTTGCTGACGAGGAAACCTTGTTTATTAAAAACTATATGTAATAATTATTGTCCGTAACTTGATGTCTACCACAATAAAAACACTATTTTCCGAAACGATCGTACAAATAATTGATTTTGTTGTTGTTCCTTCTCATGAAACGAATTTTTAATTTAATTATAATTTGATTTTTAAATTATCAATCACATTACTAAATATATACAATATATATATATATATATATATATATATATATATATATATATATATTATAACGTAAAATTAAAAGCCAAGAACAATGCGAGATTTTTTTTTTTTTATATAGAGTAAAATTAAATGCAAACAAAAGAAATAAAGTTCTTTTTTTTGTTTGTTTTTTCTTTTTCACACAAATTTTAACTCTAAACAACAGTAATTTTTTTTTTCTGTTGTATTCAATGGTGATATAAATCTCAATATATTTCAGACTTATTAGTCCATTTTCAAGAGAAGACAGCGGAAGAGTGTTCAAAATTGGAAAAGTAGCCGCAGAGTTTGCCACGTGATACCGCGAAATATAGAACAAAAAATGACGTTAGGAGAACGTTAAAATAAATCAGTTGATGTTTGAAATACTTGTTGCGTTTGTGAATCAAGGGAGATGACTATTCAAGCAAGGTTTTTTTTTTTTTTTTTAATTATTGTTTTTCTTATGTTTTAAACTTATATTATAAAAGCGGAGCTCAATTCCAGTCTATTGTTTAGTGTGGGAGTATTTTTTGAAATAATTAAAGATTCGAGGATACGAAGTTGACCTACGTTTCTTGAAGAAGCAAGAATGTTGATGTGAAAATCTGGTTCTGAATTAATGCAAGTGCGAATATGTTTATAGAACGACGAAGCAGTAGTGTTTAAGTGCTCTTTAATGCGGTGATGAAGCAATCTGGTAGTGCTTCCGATGTAAGATGCACTGCATTTAGCGCATTGTAGGTCGTAAACAACGTGGTTCTTAAAGCATAAACCTGTGTGTGATATTGGGCAATTAGAGAGTGAACAAGGGGAAGGTGTATGCGATGGATGTTTTCGGTTGAGCTGTTGTCTTAAAGTAGATCCAGTGTGGATGAGTTGAATGTTGAGCCCCTCGCTGCGGATGGCTTTTCGGATTGAAGATGAGATTTTGTCACTGAGGAAGGGTAGTTTTAGAAAACAATTGTTAGAGAAGGGTCGGGTGTTGCGTTTTTTCTTTTTAAGTGAGGATAGGATCGTATTAGGGTAGCCGTTTAGTGAGAGGGTCTGTAGGAAATTGTTAGTGTGTGTATGTTTGTCGGAGATGTTAGTGCATTTGTCTTGTATGCGTGAGATTTCGGCATGTGCGTAGTTTAGTTTGTCCTTGAGAGGTAGCGCAGATTTGAAATGTACGAAGAGGCGTTTGCTGGCGGGTTTTCTGTAGAATTCAGTGCATATGGCACCATTTTTTTTTATTTGTATTTTAAAATCAAGTAGAGAAAGAGATTCCGAAGAGTCTGGGTGTTCTATAGTAAATTTTAAGTTTGGGTCGGCGTTATTGAATTTGTGGAAAATGTTAATAGCTTCTTCGCGGGAGTATGTGATAATTAAAATGTCATCGATATATCTAGTAAAAAGGAGATAAGAATAGCAGGTACTAAGGGTGTGTCTTTCGAGTTTGTCCATATAAGCAATGGCAAGAATACCGGATAGACTGGAGCCCATGGGTAGTCCAGATACTTGTTTGAACGTGTTTTGTAGGAAAGTAAAGTAAGTGTTGTCTACTATAATACGGAGGAGTTGTAAGAGATCTCCTGGAGTAATTCCGAAGCATTGTGGGTTTTTAGATGCTATAATGTCTGCCATGAGATTGATGGCTGGATGTGCAGGAATGGAGGTGTATAAAGAAACGACGTCTAGGCTAAATGGGTATCTGTATAGTTTGAGTAGATGGTGTGGTAGATCGTTGAGTCTGTTAATTACTTGGTTGGAACTATTAACATGGGCTGGGAAGGTAGAGAGTAGAGGTTTAAGTAGGCGGGATATTAACCAAGAGATTTTATAAAGGGGACCGTTAATGCTTGAAACAATGGGTCTGATCTGTGTGTGTGTGCTATTTTTGTGGGTTTTAATAAGGTGATAAAAGGTAGGTAATTTGCTGTATTTAGTAATAAAATTTAGTCTGTGTTGTTTTGGGAGATTTCTTTTAAAACAAATTTGAGACCATGTCTTGTTAATGTTGTTCTCAATACGAGCAGCAGTGATATTATGTGCTGGGGTGTAAAGGTCGGTATTGGAAAGATGCTCTATAGCAAGGTTGTTATAAGATTCTTGTGATATAACGCCAAATTCTCTGCCCTTATCAGAGGGTAAGTAAACTAAATCTTTGTCTTTAAGGGATTTAAGAGTGAGGTATTGGTTCCTGGTAATATATATACATATATATGTAATATATATAGATATACAATATATATATAGATATACAATATATATGTATATACAATATATATATAGATATACAATATATATATATATATATTCAATATATATATATATATATATATATATATATATATATATATACAATATATATATGGCTCATTCCATGTCAAATCGACAGGGGTAAAACCATGTCTGACACGGATTTTTTTCAAATTTGCTACACTTATAGATCTCCATAATAGGAATTGAATGGCACCTGTTACACATCTCAAGGTCAAGGGATATCTGAGATATGACCTTGACCTTTTTAAAAAATGTGAATTTTTATGGAAAAGTGACCAACTTTAAAAGACGATATCTCTGTTATTTATGGGCCTACAAATTTCATTCATATATCATTCTAAAGTACTTGGATAGATCTACCATTTTATTTGTGGATATTTTTTTCAAAGTCAAATTTTTAAAAGTTGGCCTTGACCTTGACCTTTAACCTTAATTATCTCAAAACACGTTATTTGAATTTTTTTCAAATTTTGACAAAAGATTTGTCTATCTTATGACAGTATATATTTCAAATTTCATGATGGGTTTTGAACTGGAACCCTTCCTACAAGCGTTTTAAAGAAGTGGGCTAAATTCAAAATGGCGGAATGTAGTACCTGTTACTTCATATAAAAACATTTTGGTATTTCACAATATGGTCATGTTTCATATCTTTGTAAAGCTAATTTAAGGCTGATTATGGTCACAAAATCCATATAAAAACATTTATGTTGATGAAACTGAATTTTCTTCAATTTTTTTAAGCAACACAGATTTTTATGGAAAAAATCATATAATAAAAAATAATTTTGAAAGGCGTTAAGGATTTATTAAATTATAACATAAAACATATGTGATCTCAATGGTGAACCATTTTTTTTTTCGATGATTTATATTCTAAATCCAAAAAAAGGCAATGTATGTTATTTATGGGTACTTTTCAATGAAAAACTTTAAAAATGAATGTTCTAAAAAAAATTCTTGACATGTTGAATTTTATGCAAATTCTGGTTGTCAAGTCAAACTGTTTTATAATGATTTTCATACTTTTCTTGTACAACACGGATTTTGATACAGAAAATGATGTTATAGAGAATTCTAAAAAATATGTTGAGATCTAATTTGTTTATAGCATAAGCAACATTTGATGTCGATGGTGAACAGTTTATTTGACATTTGACATCCACAAGAAATCAATCTGTGTACATTGCAATATATTACAGAATGAAAAATCTGTTTTACTGAAACATTTTTTACAATAATTTTTCTTTCAAAATCCTTCTTTCTAAAATATTTCATGTCTTTTTCATTTCATTTTTTGAAAGTTTATAAGATATCCCTGTTTCAGTTATTGGATCAACTGAGCTAAGAATATCAGAATATTTCAAAATTGATATATTTGGATGTGATGGATAATAGAAAGATGGAGAGGGTCCATTTGGTTGTAAAAATGTTAATTTCACAGTTCCATTATCTGGATATTTTTGAAGTACACATCCTAACCACCAATTCCTCCCATGAAGTGCTGTTACAAATCTGTTAATGTCTTCGGACTCCATATTGTTTCTTTTTGTGATTCGAACTATTCTTCCTTTATTTTCCAAACTTGAAACTGTGTTTACTTCCACTTCTCTTTGAGAGACAGGAATGAAAGTATGTAATTTTCGTGTTCCTATAATCGAAGAGGAATTGTTAAATCTATCTTCTAAGATGTTTGCTTCCTCTCTCCATTCTGCAGTTGAGGAATATAAGAAATGTATTCCAGATATATTTTTTCTTGCATAAAAATACAGTTGTCTTAGCGTCATTATTTGTTCATTATAGGGTCGCTGTAGGCTAGCTTTTGCTGCTAATCTTTTTAGTGCCACCTAACCCATCACATGGTCCTTTCCCATGAGAAGTAGCAAAAAAGTGCCACTCTGCATCAATACCAAAATCAGATTTATGATGACACAGATTTATAAAGTTTTTATAGTGTGTAACAGCCCCATCAGAGAAATATATCATTTTTTGGAGATCAAAATCAAGAATTTCTTTTAATTGTTCTATACACTTTCTTTGAAACAAATGGACAGCTACTGTATCATGCTTGAGACAATCAGATATTATTACAAAATTAATATGCTCAAGGTCAATTCCATTTCGATAGTAGCAGATGAATGGATGCAATGTAGCTTGATCATTATTCCAATGGAATCCTTGAGCCGCATCTTGCAAAACAAATGAATAATTCTCTGAAAAATCTCCTATTGCTAAGACTTTGCCAACCCTCAAAGAACCTTTACTATCAGAAAAAAATTTTGATTGTGCTTTGGCAATGAAATTATGCTTCTTTAATGTTTGAAGGCCCACATGGAAAGTTTCAATGAATTTGTCTGTGGATTGTGATAGAGTTTGTAGAATGGTTCTATCAGTTGATAACCACTGTTTATATACAAAATCATCAACTGAATTTTTGTGAAAAATTTCAATATATAAAACAAAATCATCCATCAGTTTGTTGCAAGTTGAGCAGTCACCCAAGTAACAATTTGTCGATGCTTCATTGCATGTAACAGCAAGTATGCATTGGTGGTAATCTGTCAAATGATAACTTTCTCCTTCAGTCAGTTTAGCAAGATGAGATCCTGCAATCATCAACTTCATGTTCTGATGAACTGTGCAAATGCAGACAGTATGGGTCTCAGCACCACCTGCAAGCCTAAGTCTAAGCTCAGCGAATTTAGAGAAGCTTATTTTCTCTTGGTTCTTTAATTTGAATAATTCAAATGCCTCTTTCAAATTACAGAGAACGAGATATTTTTGTTCCTGAACCCGTTTCCCATCCTTTAAAACAGTCTTGTAATCATTTTTCCCAGGCATTACTCTACTGACCTTTTCACTTTTATAAAACTGCTTTACCTTATTACTTATCTCTTGTGGGAATCTAGTTTTTCATGTATTTGGTAACGCTAAAATTCCTTCCTCATTCACAAGTTTTTTTTTGCTTGTCTCGCCATGTACATTGTAGTGCCAAATTCTGTTTGTATGTAAAATTATGAAATTATCAATAAATGGTTAATTTTCTATTTAATATTCATTCAAAAAGTCAAGCCAATATAAGTAAATAAATAGAAAGAATGTTATCAGAGCATGCTTTAGCTTTTATAAAGGAGTGACAAATAAACAAATAAGCCAGGTCGCCTTTAAACTCAATTCTCAAGGAGTACCAAAAAAATGTAGAATAACACTTTTGTTCAGGAGAATATTGCTGGAGACTTATTTAAAAAAAGATAATAATAATAATAAGAATAATAATAATAATAATAAAAATAATAATTAGTAGTAGTAGTAGTTTTATATAGTAAAACATCTACTTAAATTCTACATTTACATGAAAATATAACTTACATGTATATGGTGCCTAGCAAAATTTCAACCTTGAATTTATGCTCTTATCTGTTCCAAGATGTAGAATATTGCTAGGGTGAACTAGCTGATCTAATGGGGAAGTGGAATTCTCTGGCAGAAGTCTGGAACCAAAAACCATGAATGCCAGAACAGCTGGCATTTGTAGAGAGGCACCTGCCTCTCCAGGCATGTTTAGCCAATCAGGCACCTCTAAATGGAATAACCCACCATGCCTGACTAATTGTAGGCTGGTCCATAATGGTGGAGAGGGGAGGTAAGCTCATTCTTGATTCTACACAAGACAACTGGGAAAGTGGTTTCAATAATATTGTTTTTTTCTAATCTTTTATTGCTTTTTATCTTTACCCATCCCCCTAGCCAGTAAGCAGGCAGCAGCCTCACCCAGTAAACAAACAGACTTCAAAAATCACAGGAACATTGTCACCAAAGCTTGTCTGGCATAGAGGTGATAAAACTTTCACTCAGTCCACTAACTTATTGAAATTTAATAGCTTTTAGCACTTTCTTGTCAGATTTGTCAATGCTGAAGGACTGGGCAAACAGAAAGGTCATGTTTTATGGGTTTTTTCACACAGCTAAAATAAATCCACATCACATGTTTATGTTATTAGGTTTTACTTTTACTGATAGCTTAAAAATAAATATTTTTCATTTAATCTTTTAGTATCAGCAATAGACCAGAGTAACATTTTTTGGGGAATGGCATATTAGTTTTCTGATTCTGATACCCCAAAAAGTTCCAATTTCAAGATTTCCATTAACTGTCCCAACACAAATTATATCACTTTTTCTCCATAACAAAATATGTGTTGCATAAAAAAAATTTAAAGAAAATTCAGTTTCATCGACATAAATGTTTTTATATGGATTTTGTGACCATGGTTTTATGTATATATTAATCAGCATTAAATTAACTTTACAAAGATATGAAACATGACCATATTGTGAAATACCAAAATGTTTTTATATAAAGTAACAGGTACTACATTCCGCCATTTTGAATTTAGCCCACTTCTTTAAAACGCTTGTAGTAAGGGTTCCAGTTCAAAACCCATCATAAAATTTGAAACATATACTGTCATAAGATAGAAAAATCTTTTGTCAAAATTTGAAAAAAATTCAAATAACGTTTTTTGAGATAATTAAGGTTAAAGGTCAAGGTCAAGGTCAACTTTTAAAAATTTGAGTTTGAAAAAAATATCCACAAATAAAATGGTAGATCTATCCAAGTACTTTAGAATGATATATGAATGAACTTTGTAGGCCCATAAATAACAGAGATATCGTCTTTTAAAGTTGGTCACTTTTCCATAAAAATTCACATTTTTTAAAAAGGTCAAGGTCATATCTCAGATATCCCTTGACCTTGAGATGTGTAACAGGTGCCATTCAATTCCTATTATGGAGATCTATAAGTGTAGCAAATTTGCAAAAAATCTTTTTTATGCAACACATATTTTGTTATGGACATGGTTTCTGCCCCCCCCCCAAAAAAAAATTTGTCGATTTGACATGGAATGAGCCATATATATACAATATATATATATACAATATATATATATATATACAATATATATATACTATATATATATATATTTTGTATATATATATATATTTATATATTGTATATATATATTATATATTTATTGTATATATATTGTGTATATGTATGTATATATATATATTGTATATATATATTTGTGTATATATATATATATATTGTATATATATATTTGTGTATATATATATATTGTATATATATATTTATATATATATATTGTATATATATATTTATATATATATATTGTATATATATATATTTATATATATATTGTATATATATATTGTATATATATATGTTTATATATATATATTTGTATATATATTTATATATATATATATTGTATATATATATATATTTATATATATATTGTATATATATTTATATATACATATATTGTATATATATATATATATTTATATATACATATATTGTATATATATATATATATATATATATTTATATATATATATATATTGTATATATATATATATTTATATATATATATATATTGTATATATATATATTTATATATATATATATATTTATATATATATATATATATTGTATATATATATATTGTATATATATATATATATATATATATATATATATATCTTGTATATATATATTTTTTTTTCTTTTATTATTATTAAACATTTGAAAATTCACCAAAATTTTTTTTTTCTTTTTCATAGATAAAGTTAGCAGCCATTAAATAAGAAATGATCGATCGTTCCTTAACTTTTGGACGGTACTGTATATATATACAATATATATATATATATATATATATATATATATATATATATATATATATATATATATATATATAAAAATGTAAATCCTGGTTTGTTCTAAACGAATAATACCATATTTCTACGTTACCAATTTATTTGAAATTTTCAGACAACCCATTTTTAGAGTCAAGGTATGTTTTTATGTTCTTAAATTAAATTTTCCTCGCGAATTATTAAAATTAAAATATTAAATAAAATAAATATATTTTTTTTAACCGTTACTGCGAATCTGTTCTGTTGATAAAACTGAACTTCCGATTCGATTAATTTCACAGCCACGAATTGACGAAAGATTTCATTTTCTGTTTAGTAAGTAAAAAAAAACAAAAAAAACATAATTCATTTGTTTATCTTCCATATTTTTTAATTTACACATTTTTTCTTTATTATATGAGGCCAAAAAATAGTTTGTCGCTTGCTTTTTGAGTTTTTTGGAATAAAAAAAAAAAACACGATTTAAAAAAAATAGCGGGGATCACTCTCTGCATTAGCACCGAAAAATGTTACTAAACATTTATTAATAATTTCTCTCTTTTACAAACATTTGATTTTAAATTTCTTTTTAAATGACGACTTTTATCGACTTTTTTTTTTAAATATCCCCCCAATGGTGTTTATTAGCCCCCCTTCCCCCTCCAAAAGTGATGTTTATTCCGGAAGCTGTTCTTAAGATTTGGAGGTGGGGGGGGGGTGATTCCAAGGTTGACCTAAGCTAAAAAAAAAAAGAAGTTTTTTATGCGCACATAAGCAACAATTTTTTTTATTAACTTTTTTTTTTTTTACTTTTTTATTTAAAAATTAGTAAATTTCAATTGTAGCGTCTACCCCGGAACTAATTTTGACAGTGTCATTGAACATTCACCGTTTCCGGAGAGCTCCAAGAAAAAGACAAAAAAAAATTTGAGGAGTCTATTCACGCCGCTCCTTACCCGAACGAATTTTCTAAAGAAAATTAATTTATCGTTTCATCCCAACTTATCGCCAAAAACATTTGACCAGTCGGGAAGGATTTCTTCTTCTTTATTTTCGGACTAAAAATAACACGAGTGTGATACACCAGGGCAAATAAATTCACACCTCTTATAACAAGCCAAGTCTGATTATTTGTTTTTAATTAAATTTTCAGGTTTGTATTACTGTAGACATAGATTCGAAAAAGTTGTCAAAAAACAAATATATAACAAATAAATGTTATCAAAGGCAAGATAAGTTCCTTTTCTACCTAACTGGATATATTTTTTGTGTTTTTATTCAATGTAACATATTTATTCAGCTCGAAAAACATACAGTGTTTACCGATGTATTCGAAAATTCAAGATGGCGTCTCACACCCTCTTTAACACCGTAAGTATGGAAAAAGGTGTTATAAATAAAAAAACTATACAAAATACTATTAAAAGCCTGCTGAATATATGTCAGCCTATGTCACGGTAACATATATTGAGCGAGTTATATATTTGTTTTTTGACAACTTTTTCGAATCTATGTGTACAGTAATACAAACCCGTTTTTCTTTTATTAATTTGTTAAATGAAAGTACAAATAACCCGGTCGGTTTCTAATGTGATGAAAATCTAGCCCCCCCCCCCCCCAAAAAAAAAGGGGTACTCTGG